>NW_027326040.1:0-103773 GCF_048594095.1 Paramormyrops kingsleyae
CAAAGGGCACCCATTTACCCACAAATTTGATGATCCCAGACTTTGGAGAGATTGGGGAACAGGCTGGTTCAGCTGGTGTGCTGGAGCTGTGATCAGCCAGGACACACCTGTATGTTCCAAAATCTTGTTTAGTGGAAGTTCAGATAGGTTACAAACATGTAAATATGCCCATACTAATATTAGAGCATATCCCAGTGAATTTGTCAGGCAGAGATGCTTTGTGTCAGCTGCAGATAGACATAAAATGTACAGAGGGGGGCGTAGAGGTGCTCAGTGGACAGTACAGCCTTGTTAATAGTTTGTTGTTGTTAATTAATTTGTTGTTCAATAGGGGACAGCATAGTTCATACGGGATTGAAGATGTTACTGATAAAGTTGGGGAAATTCTAGAACAGTGGGGCCCATTTATACAGGAACAATATAGCAATAGGCTGAATTGGACATAGAACAAACATACTTGTTTGTTGCGATGGAGAGATTTCAGTGTGAGGGAATGCAGGCTGCTACTGAAGGTGAGTTGGTGAGAGTCAGTGGAGTGAGCAGAGTATGTAGGAGACTTAAGAGGTTTGTGGCTGTGGAGCATGATAGGAGTGCAGTGTGAAGGGAAATAAAGTGTAGAGGAATGTTGGCAGGAGACAAAATGTGGAGGTTAGTTTATGATTTGTGTGCAGCGAAATAGTTAGTGGAGGATCAATCAGTGGGAGATCCCAGTCCTCACACCCTGCTAACAGATGTGCCACCCAGTGCAGAGTGGTTCACAGTTGTGGATTTGTAGATGGCATTTTTCAGGGTGTCCCGAACACAACAGTCACAGTTTTTGTTTGCGATCACCAGCAGTTCATCCATGCGAGGATACTGCAAGGATGTGAACACATACTTAGGGCAGATTTGGATGGATTGAATTTAAGAAGCAGAGTGCTACAGTATGTGGGTGATCTGCTCTGTGTTATATACACAGGCACTGAAGCCGCCGTTGCTGAAGGTCTTAGCGAAAGGGGGGCTTGAGGTGCCCAAAGCTAAGCTGCAATACTGATAAGAACAGGCTGCATGCTTGGGGTGTGAGTTCAGCCACGGGAGGGGCCCTTATGAGGCCTCTGTGTGGAAACAAAGGGGATGTTAAGGACTCTGATGGTCTGTTTCACGACCGTGATGGATTTTTGGTTGTGCCTTTGTCGTGTGGTTGACACCTTAATAATGCATGTGCATGGTCTTGACCATTGCGCAAGGGGGGAGTGCTATGAAAGAAAAAAACAAGGTTTATGAGTTGAAGTTGTACATGGGGTGTCTAACTCAAATATGCAAAGTTATTTTCAAGCAGGAAGAGGGGAAAGCAAGACGGCAAGAGAAGAACAGACACAGGAGGTTTGCAGGCAGGGTATGCAGTGGTGGCCAGACAAGGCCAGGATTATGTAACCTTGAAGGCAGACAGACTGGGGGGAGCCCAGTCAGCCCAGAGAGCCGAGGTGATAGCGGTTATCGAGGCCCTGAAATTAGCAGAAGGGAAAGAAGTTACCATAGACTCAGACTCAGCATATGCTGTAGGCGCAGTGCATGTGGAACTCAGCTATTTAACCGCGGGAAACAAGCCAATAAAACACGAAGCAGAAATGAGGGAATTGGCAAAGGCCTTGATGCTTCCCAAAAAAGTGGCAGTGGTCAAGTGCAAGGGACATGAAGGGTTAGGAACAATGGTAGCGAAAGGAAATCAGGCCGCAGATGAGGAAGCAAAGAGGGTCGCAGGATACGTGGTGTCCAAACAGATGATCACGGTAGAGAAGGAACTTCACCCGAATTACCGACTGACCCTGGAGAAAGCGTTGGGATTGAGACATGCGTTTGGAACTGTGTATCATCCGCAGTCCCAGGGAAAAGTGGAGCGAATGAACCAAACAATAAAACAAAAATTGGCAAAAATCTGCGCGCAGACCAAAATGAATTGGGTTGACGCTTTACCACTGGCAATGATGTCAGTGAGGTGTTCCATAAACAGGGGGACCGGGTTCACCCCCTTTGAGCTCCAGTCAGGCAGGCAGTTCCTAGGACCCCAGAAAGGGTTAACCTGGACCCCCGACGAGGAGGGGGAGCAAAATCCTAGAGCATATTATGATTGTTTGCAAGGTCTCGTTGCAGATTTCTCTAAACAGATCCAGGAGGCGAGACCAGAGAACCAGCCAGCCAAACCACACACGGCAGAGTGGGTCCTCCTGAAAGTCATCAAACGGAAGTGGTCAGAGCCCAGGTGGACGGGCCCCTTCCAGGTTACGGAGAGGACGTCACACGCGGTTCGTCTGAAAGGCAAAGGCGACACGTGGTTTCACTGGAGCCAGTGCGCGGCTGCGGAGGACCCAGGGAGAACCACAGCAGAGATCCAGGAGGCCCTGAGGGAAGGAACCTAGAGCGTCAGTTCGGCTGAGCCAGACGCAACTCAGGTCTCAACAGAAGGGGCAGAATAATCCCCTGACCTGAGCAACCAGAGCAGGGTAGTCCACCCCTGCTCCAACGACCAGAAAGAACAAAAGCACCTCATCCACCGCCAGACAACACTAGGACCAGGATGAAGATCAAGATAAAAAGGGGAATGTTGGGGAAACAAGTGTGTTATGTGTGATGCTTAAAATGCTTAAAGTGTTAATGATTAGTGGTTTGTGAGCCATGCCAGCCATGGACCCCGAAGGGGGGCCACGCCTGTGGCGGGCTGGGAGTGGAATTTCCCTGAAGCTCAGGGTTTTTGCCCTCCTTCCTAGGCTGGATGGACAGATTGTGTGTGGAACTCTTTGGAGTCCTAAAGGGGGGAGTGTGCGCTATGTTTGGGGAAGTATGCTGTACTTACATTCCCAACAACACAGCACCAGACGGCTCAGTGACCAGGGCACTCGAGGGTCTCCGGACCCTCTCCAAAACGATGCATGCACACTCCGGGATCAATAACATCTGGGATGCTTGGCTGACCTCGGCGTTCGGACAGTGGAAAGGCTTAATGAGCTCGCTTTTATTATCCTTTGCTACTTTTGCTGCGATTTTAGTTACTTGCGGGTGTTGTTGTATTCCCTGCCTGCGCGCACTGTCAGTTCGTCTCATCACTACCGTGATAGAGAAGCGGGATGGCACCTATGCGCGGATGATGCCTCTCCTGCCTGTCGGGCCGGAGAGGGGCAAAGGTCATTTGGACAGCTTTGAACTACAACTCCCCCGCCAATAGGGTGATCTCCTAGTGGAGATCAAAAGGGGGAATGCAAAATTTCATAAGGGAAAATATTACTAATCAGCATAATCAGGGTGATCTCCTTGCGGAGATCAAAAGGGGGAATTGAGGGAATAATTAATAAAATAAAAGGAATGATTCTATAAGGCTGTAACTAGTCAAAACAAGAACTGACTGGTGCGCCGGCAAGTCAAGGCTACCTAATCGGAACAGATAGGGGGGGGGCGACAGAGAACATCAGCGGCCCCTACTTATCTTTTAGCCTTCCAGAAGGCCAAGAACAGTACGAGCCGGCTAGAATCACACATGTGGTTGTCACGTACACGGAAGATACCGAGAAAGGGGGGGAGATGCCCAAAGGGCTTTAAAAGGGATACAGCTGATACATATGGCAGAGCCTCCTCCTGTACATGCTGAATGTATGTCAGACGGCCGCTCCCGGATTGCAATCTGTCAGACAATAAACCGGTGATTTGCAACTTCTCCCCGTGTCAGCTGTGAATCTCTTCTCATCCACGGACCCGGTGGAGACGCCGTGCTCCAACACACTACAACAAATTCCTCGTATGTGTCAACATACCTGGCAATAAAGCTTATTCTGATTCTGATTTAGAATGTGAATAGCGATCTTCGGGTGGTCTGACCGCGGTACTACACGCCCCGATTCAGGTAAAACAAAGTAAGGTGACATGGTTTGATTTTTTGATTTAACCTAATTTTGAAAAGACAGATTACGGATTTAGCCAGCGTTTTTTCATGATTCTACATTAAGGTTTCAGCGAGATATAAACTGAAATAGACGCGAAAAGTACGCTAAAACGCCGACAATGCACTCGACCCCAGAAGGGTAAAGCATGTGAGTAGAGCAATATTCGGACCATAAGACGCAGTGACTTTTTTTCCCCACTTTTGGATGAGGAAACAATTTCTGTTTGCTCAGAAATGCTAGCCATATGAACTTGAAACTATTTTGCAGCGAATAACATTTGTCTCTTCCTTATAAACCCATCCAGTATTTGCTGTGTACAGGTATACAATGATTTATGTGTTGTAAATAACTAGATGTTAAAAGATTCAGCACCATTAATTCCAAAGAAAGCTTCCTTAATGCCAAGAATGCCTCTGTTGCCAGGAAAGGTAATGAGTATATTTAAAAATTTAATGCAACCTAAACCTTCCTGATTTCACGACACACTGTAGCTATGCTTAAATGTTCAGCATCCCCCACACTGTACAGAAATGAACCACTGGCAAAGTAACGCAAAGTGATACGCACAGATGTGCAACCGTAAGGGCTTTAGAGCGACGTGTGTTCTTAGAAATGTAAGGTTCCAATAACTGACACAAATATGTAATACTGCGTCAACTAAATCTATAGTGCTCGTACAAATAATCGTACGGAAATTGCAACGGATCTATCCTGGGCTGAAGTACACATGGAACCTGTTGCCTTAAAGCTCTATGAATGACCTGCGCTCCCTCATCAACTTGATTATGAATAAACGGGCACGCCATGGTTATTCATGTAAAAGCCTTCAATGCACTCCTTGTCATTTTATACTTTCTGAGTAATTGGAATCGCCTGCATGTAATCTGTAATAATTTTATATTGGAGGGTCGATGTGTGCGAAAGAGGGAGAGAACAGCAGCAGAATAATCCCAGCCCTGCAGAATGTCGTGCTGCGACATCACATGGCTTGTCCAGTCATATTCATCAAGCTAAGCTAAGCTTCACAGCTAACCTGCCACGGAGCAAGCTTGTCCAAGAGCATATGTTGACATAGTAACTATAAGCGGAGCTTCAGGTTAGCCTCGTTCGTGGAACCGAATTTGGAAAAATTAAGCCGGGATTGTCGAAATAAGCCTGGATTTTGAGGTTAGCTCGCTTCGTGGAACAGCCCCCAGCTGTGTGCTTTATTCCTTAAACTTTTTATGTATGTTTTTATACGCAATTACTATAACCAGGATTTTATTCTTTATTTTACGACGTTAGTGGCTTGCCATTAAAGAGGCTGATACACGTGTGCTTAGAATCTTCCTCATTTCTTGTTGTCTAAATGATTTATAAAACCATTCATATTAATTTGAAATAACGCTATTGCAAAAAGAGCTGTTGGTCATTTCTACAACGCCCACCCCGCTATTCGCACGATAACAAAAGTCTAGTTCTGCAAATCATGCAAAGATAGTCAGGGCGTGTGGGATAATATGCTTAACCGACACGAATGATGTTTTTATCCCTTAAAACATTAATATATGTCCAAGACATTATTGTCATGACCTGCTCGTTCGCTCCTCCTGTGTGCCACGCCCACCTCGTTACCTCATGTTAATTCCCGATTGTTATCACCTGTTACCCATTCTATCCTGCTTGTCTTGTGTATTTAGACCGCGTCTGAGTTAGTTTCCCCAGGTCTGTCATTAACGTTATATGTTTCCCCTAAATAAACCTTTATCTTGTATTCACGGCTCTCTTCGCCTGCTTCGCTGCAAACCGAACGTAACAATTATACTACAACAGTATGTTGCTAAATACCGCTCACTAGTGCCTACAGCTATTAAATGTATTTAAATTAAATCGGTGGCATCTTATTTTAAATAAAACTAACAAAATACAACTAAATGCATCTTTTGTAAGTTATAATGTTTTATAATGTTTTATAGAAGAATTTAGCTAAATGTCGCTAAATAACCCGGGGGTGTGGTGTTAGAGATCGACTTTTATTTAAATTAGAAATACAGTGGTACTTCGGTTCTCATACTCACTAGAATTCGAATTTCTTGAAAGTCGAACAAACCAGTTTGACCTAGAACTCGATCTGAATATCAGAAGTCGAACCGTGAACGCTGACCTAATATAAATTGTGCGCGCCAGGAAATGAATCATACTACAATGAAATTCTTACTTGAATGCCTTCTTCACAGACTGGACGATTAACCAAATAAAGCAGCGCAGCATTACAGTAACTAACAAATAAACCACTAACTTACGTGTACTATTAGAGGATTTATGTCATTTATTTAAACTTTATTTTAACAGGTAAATTAACTGAAAACCAGTTCTCACTGCTTTACGTCATATTCGGGAGAAATAGCAGATTACGCATCGGAACTGCCTGGGATACAAACCTCATGCGTGTAACTAAACTCTTCAGCCAATAAGGGCAAAGGTGTGTCGTCACGGAGGCGGCTCCAGTTTGTGCAGTTGGGTGAGAGGTCGCAATGCATCTAGCCGTAATGCATTGCGTCAGGATCAGAATGCGTTGCTTTAAGCCAGAGCTGTAAGCAAGTGGAACGCACCCAATGACCGGACTGGGGAAACAAACTGAAACGCGGACTTAATACAGAGGACTAATGACAACAACTAGAAACAGCTGATCACATGGGGATCCCACACGAGGTTAACGAGGGGGTGTGGCATACGGAAGGAGCGGACGATTGGGGCAGGACAGGGGTATTGTTGGAATAAGATCTTTATCGTTTTGGAAACCATTAAGAAAAAAATGCTCTTCTTGTTTTATCCTGTTCATTTTGTTTTTAAATGCTAAAAAAAAAAAAAACATATTTAGGTGTAATTTTGGGGGGCCGGGAACCAATTAATTGGTTTTCCATTATTTCTTATGGGAAAAATTCGATCACAACTCGAACGGATTAAGTTCGAGAACTGAGGTACCACTGTATATTATTTTACACTATTTACAAATAAGTCAGATTAACAAATAGAGTTAATGCGCATTCTGTCAGGATGGTGGCATGCTTTCACAATTAAGGGCCATGGGCTAGTGTCACGCCCAGCTCCGTCTGATCCTCGTGTGTGCCACATCCACCTCGTTATCTCGTGTTAATCCCTGATTGTACTCACCTGTTGCCTGTTCCTTTTGCCTAGTCTTGTGTATTTAGTCCGTGTCTCAATCGTTATCCGCAGATCTGTCATTGTATTGTCCGAATGTTCGTGTCTGTCAGTCCTTTCGTGACAATTAAACCCTGTTTACCCGTCTATCCGGCTGATCTTGCCTGCTTCCCCGCTCGCCTGCCTTGCGACTCTGACAGCTAGCATCACGATAACAATTTTCGCCGGTCGCCATTTTATCACCAATAGTGTCTCTACGTGGAGAGAGAGAGCGCATGCGCTCATTTTAACAAGGATTACCCAGCGTTATTCCTTGATTCTTGTTGTCAAAATTTACTTTATTATTCACATTGGCAGAAAAGTGCTTCATTATTTAAAAAACGTCATGGTTAAGGGGTTTATTTGAAATAACCGGCGCACCATTGTTGTCGCCATTTTGAAACGTGTGTCTGCGTGAGTGCGCCTGCTGCCGCCCCACGGTCGATCATTTGAAGCGCAACTTTTGAACGGAGGGGACGCTCATGGCCAAGCTGCAGGGCTAAATGTTTGCTGGTTAAATGTTTTCTTCAACCTAACACTGGTAAATATCGGTAAAAGTTTTTCTTCTTCTTTAAACATGTTGGTTAAATGTAATGGGTTTAAGTGCTTTCTTCTTTTAAAAACTTGGGCTAAAATATTTGTGCAAACTCAGCATTTGCTCTTCTGGCAGGCAGGGTTCCCGCGGGGTCTTAAAAAGTCTAAAATTCAGAAAGTTAAATTTAAGGCCTTAAAATGCCCAGATTTTCATCCTAGGTCTTAAATTTAATTTACCCAAGTCTTAAAATTCTTACCTCCGTTCATTCCCAAAAAGCGTTGTCCGCAGAAAATAAAATAGTATATCGCTGTAAAACTAATCCGTTGGTTGTGTTTTCTGGTCTGCACCGGTGTCTGCGTGGTAATAAAACTACAAATCCCTATCGCGGGGGATCCAGCAATAGGTGAAAATCCGCGATATAGAAAGACCATATACATAAACTTTTTATAGTTTAAGCCTTAAAATACCACTCCCACATGCTTTAAACACATGTGAACTTCTTAAAATGCACTTTGTAAACACATGATATGTGGATGTTGGGCTAAGGATATGAGTGACATAAATTTAAATTTTACTCATAATGATCTTAAAATGTCTTAAAAAGGTAGCTGAATATGAGAAAGATCTCGGTATGTATGTTGATGCTTCCATGTCCCACTCTCGCCAGTGTGGGGAAGCAATAAAAAAGGCGAACAGAATGTTGGGTTATATCTCTAGGTGTGTGGAGTTTAAGTCAAGGGAGGTGATGTTACACTTATATAATTCCTTGGTAAGACCCCACCTAGATTACTGTGTGCAGGTTTGGTCACCATACCTCAAGAAGGACATTGCTGCCTTAGAAAAGGTGCAACGAAGAGCTACAGTACGAGAATGATTCCTGGTCTTAGAGGAATGTCTTATGAGGAGAGGTTAGCGGAACTGAATCTGTTTAGCCTTGAGCAAAGGAGACTAAGGGGGGATATGATTCAGGTCTAAAAGATTCTAACGGGTCTGGATGCTGTTCAGCCAAATGAATATTTCAATATTAGTCTAAATACTAGAACTCGCGGCCATAAGTGGAAATTAGCGGGAGAACATTTTAAAACAAATTTGAGGAAGCACTACTTTACACAGCGTGTAGTTAGATTATGGAATAGTCTTCCTGCTAGTGTAGCAGAAGCTAAAACCATGGGTTCCTTTAAATCAGAGCTAGATAAGATTTTAACAACTCCTCTCGTTTGTAAATTTCTTAAATTTAATTTACTAAAACCTGCAAGATCCCTGGGCAGGGCTTCGTTCAGGCATGTTTGTACTTGTTTAAATTCTGCCTGCTTTTCTTTCTTTCTTTTCTTTTTAAAAATTAACCACCTGTTGGGGCGCCCAGGAAACTGGGGGCCTTGCTCAAGGAGCCGCAGACATGCTGAGGCTGAGTTTGAACCGGCGACCTTGTGATTACAAGCACACAGGGCTAGCCCACTGAGCCACACGCTAATGTATTTTTATTCTATTACAGTTTAATGGCAACCATTATCTCCCCAAACCATATGTCCCCCTATCGGCAACACGTGGCATAAGCATGTATGATACCATTGGACATAACCCTCGACCAATCAGAACAAGGGACACGCCCCTCCCACTTATGACGTCATAGACGGGGAGAGCTTTAAGCTCCGCCCAAAGTGCCCATTAACCTTTTTTCCCATATGTTTTGATATGTTCAGTCTTACACAGTACAGCAAGGAATATTGATGATAAGGATGTCATGTCTTGCTGGTAAATTGCCTATTACCCAGTATACACCACACACTTTATGTTTCTTTTTCGATGTTCCTAATGGATTACATATTTCAAAATCATCTATATATAATCCTATAGTAATACTGATATCACAACCTGAGAGAATTTGGTTCTTCAAGTATTCACCATCTCAAAATGATTTATATTATCCAGAGTCTTTAACTGGATTTATTAGATCAATAAATTCCAGTACCTCTTCTCTTTTTAAGAGTTCATGTAATAAATTCAAAAAAGTAACGTAAACAGAAGTATGGGTCCTTTCAAGTGGATTTAAAACTTCTACAAACAGTAAAAGGACTGTTTGTAGAATTATTGCCTTTTGTGTGCTGTACCTAAAGGTCCTTCTCTTGAAAGTGACTTCAATGGATTTGAGTTTCGTAATGCTTCAAACAAAGAATCAACTATATTATTCTCATTTGTAGTTCTGTTGTTTTAAAGTATTTTCAATTGACTGCTTAGATATTTGCCCAGCTAATTCTCCAATGTCAAACAACTCATCTACAATTTCCTGAATTGCTGACTAAGCTTGGGTTTAAAATGTTCTAATGTGGAAGACTGATGGTCTTTGTAATGCTTAAGGGCTTTCTTTTCATTACTTGAAGAAAACTCGTAAAACTTACAGTTCTACTTCATGCAGCCTTTTCAAAACTCTAATCCAAAATGTTGTGCCTGTAAACATAAAACATCTTTATATTTAGAACATGGGTGTAGTAGTAGTAGTAATAATAAATAATAATAATGTGAAATTAAAACATAACTTTGAAAACCGACTTAAGATTCCGAGTTCATTAGGATTCATTTACTGGAAGAAAGTATAAAAAGTGAAATATACAAATGCTTGATCAAGGAAAGCATGATCAAGGAAAGACGTTATGGCATGTACAGTTAAATTTGTTCAATTAGTACTAGTTAGTACAAAAATCTTCTATATTTGCAAGCAGATTTTACATCATATTGGGGCAACTCATTCAGCTAACAGCAGAGTAAATGCACGGTAAAATACCGTGATTATGGCTGGGCAAACTGTGATTAATGAATCTTTTGGTGCTTGAGAAGGCATTTCACAGAATCAAATTTAACTGTATTTCAAAATTATGCACACTTAACATGGTTCACTACAGAAATACAGACATGGAAATAATAATCTTAAAAAATGACCTCTTGGCCTAAATGCTTAATTAGGCTGCACGCCAGCCCTAAGCTACGAGTTAGTCTGTTTATATCAAAATACTTTGCTTTTTTAAATAGAACTTCTGCATATGGTGCACACAATGTATTGAACAAAAACAATTTGCACGTACCTTTTCCACAGTCAGAAGTAGGCTAGCTGTAGCTGAAGTCTCTTTCCCACAGTAAACGTTGGTATAAGTCTCGTTCGAATGTCAGATTTTTAAGCTTAATGACTTAACGTTGGTTTGATGTATTATTTCTCATTAAAATTTTGTAAGCAAATGAAATTGAGTCAGTATTACAGAACTGAAGAAGACGAGTAAAATTAGTAAATATACATATGTAGTGTTAACGAAATTGGGTTGTCATTTTTTACAGTGTGGGGACCAGAGAATACCACAGCTTTTCTTCTACCCCTACAAGGAATCAGCAAGAAATCATTGATATCAGCAGATATAATTATACCCTTTTGATGGTGGTCAAGTTTATATCAATACTTTAATGTTTACAAAAATGCCTTCAATTTAATTTCACAATTAACCTCCCAAAAGTGTTGGAATGAAATGAGATTATTTATTTGTAACCAGAACTTGCATCAACAGGAGAAAATGAGGCCACTTTACTTGAGCAAAAACATAGACTCTCTGGGGGCCCTTGAGGACCAGGATAGGAAACACTGGAATAAGCAATTTATTAGGTCTGAGGTGGGAAGCTTTCGGCTTTGGAATATTTCACGTGCATATGGCCGGAGGTCCACTGGGATAAGCAAATCCAAGGATCAGTTGAGGTATGAGGAAATGTCCTGAAAAATGTTCTGGTTTATTTCATCTTCAGTCTGCTTGTCTCATGCGGTGAGTACCACACATCCTATAAGAAGATGTTCTCTCTACAATCACTGGAAATTAGTATATTTTCACTACACTGGTTAAACATATATTTGACATGTAAAAGCATGCCAAAATTATAAGTATAGAGTATCTATGAGGTAGATACAAAATGTCTATAAAACATCTATCTTCTGTACCTGCATGTCCTATTCAGGGTCACAGGAGGTCCGGATCCTATGGGCAGAAGGCAGGGAACAACCTAAGATGGGCCGCCAACCCTTTACAGGACACACTCACACATCATTCATTCATATTAGCAGAACTACAGTCACATCTGTAACTCCAATTCATCTCAGTATGTTTTTGGACTGTGGGGAAAACCAGAGTACCCTGAGGAATCCCCCTGATGATAAGGGCAGATTGTGCAAACCCTGGTCCCAGAAGTGCCAGGCAACAGTGCTAACCACTGCACCACTATGTCACCAAAGTACAGAATATCAAATAAAATGAACCCTCTGGAGTCGACAGCATTGTCGGCGATGCTGCGTATCTATCTCGTGTATTTCAGTTCATAACTCGCTGAAATATTATAGAAATATGAAAAAAATGCTGACTGAAACACCAAAACAATGACTTTGACAGTGAACATACAGCATATTTTGAACTTTTCTGAGTGCTCTGAGTGCTGATGGCTTTTAATCTTCATGTCTTTCTCTGATCTGAGCATGATTATTTGCATTTTTATAAAGCACCCTGGATTTGTATGTGGTTGCTATGGAGGCAAAAGTTATGTCATCATCCTTCTGCTCTTAGTGTCTCCAGCTCTCTGCTCCCTTGCTGTTGCCACTCATATGGCACTCAGTAATTTGATTAGGGTTGATATTGGAGAACGTTTTGCATTTGGCATAGGGTGAGTAGCCACACCGTCATGTTGCCATTGGAGACGCAACAATAGGCGGGTCATTTATAAACACTGGCTTGCCCCTTAGCTGTGGGAGTCAGCCATTTCAGCACCTTCATTACTTCTGCCGCCATGTGGCACTGTGCCCAGTTTCACACCCTTCTAGAGGCACTAGTGCTGCCCTACAGGGCTGCTAATCTCTCTGCCCATGAGTCAACTGCAGGAAATCATGATCCAAATATAGCCACTTTGTGTAGCTCCATTGTCCACTGTAATGTCCACAGGCTCTGACATGTGGCAGCCTGATGCCATTTGGGTACATGCAAATAGCTGCATTTGCATCCCACCTCATCCTCACAACCAATGGATAATCCTGCTTTCCAAATATGCTGGATAGATAGGTATGGAAATGAAAGAGAAGGGGCTGTCAGAGACCGCACCCCCAGCTAAACAGGGTCCTGAAAGTGGGCTGCTGGTGTAAGGAGTGAGTGGGGGGATCAGATCCCTTCCATTACTGTTTGCTTGCAAAAGTCAGCTGTGAGCAATCAGGCCACCACTTCTTAGTATGAAAAGCCAAGGAAACCCTACAATAAAACCTATGATGAGAAGTAGAATAAAATGTATAAAATAGTAGTAATAGTAGTAATGAGCAACAATTGAGCAGAAAGGAAACACAACAACCATTCTGAGCCTCAAACAGAACCAGAATCAGGTTTATTGGCTATGTATGTTCACTCTCTCTCTCTCTCTCTCTCTCTCACACACACACACAGGGTCAGTGACCCTCAAACATGCAGATGTAGACACAAGACAACGAGCAGACATTCATTCTCTGACCCCACAATTGCTAGTTTAACAACAGAAAGATCAAATGATTCAAAACAATATGCTTCATAGAAATGTGCTTGTCTTACTATTGACAGAAGGTACCTGGGCAAGGGAGTTTCACAGCAGGTGTTGCTGACAGGAATGGGGAGGGCCCCCGGTTAACTTTGCCAACCTGGGGTGGCAGGGTTCTCTGTAAATTGTTGTGGATTTTGCATGATCACCTATTGTCAGAAGGGGCACTTCATAAAATTTACGAGCTGGGGGTGGAGGGAGGGTTGTCCCCCTTGATAAATTTTGCTGTGATGGGCTCCCTCGCCTCCTTCGCTACTGAGAAGATATAAGGCCCCTTATGTAATATATAACATGCTTAATGTTTAAACTTTACTTTTACTTTAGCAGATGCCACAACAACATGCAATTGAGGCAAATAGCACATTAAAAACACAGGTGTGATTTTGAGAAAGTAACTTGGATTAAACAAGTTTAGTCATACTAACACCAGTTACGCTCATGATAGCTATTGTTGTAGATTGTAGAGTGCAACCTTTCTCAAAGGCTGTGATTTCAGTCACATTTGGGGTCCAAAACAGGGTTCATCACCACACAGGCTGTGAGGGTGACAGCACTGCTGCCTTTCTTATCCAGCCAGTCATATGCAGTGGAGGCCTCAATCTGCTTCCTTATCCAGCCAACCATATGCAGAGCAGGCCTCAATTTGCCTCCTTATCCATCCAATCATATGCAGAGCAAGCCTCAATCTGCCTCCTTATCCAACCAATCATATGCAGAGTAGGTCTTAATCTTCCTCCTTATCCATCCAATCATATGCAGAGCAAGCATCAATTTGCCTCCTTATCCAGCCAATCATATGCAGAGTAGGTCTTAATCTTCCTCCTTATCCATCCAATCATATGCAGAGCAAGCATCAATTTGCCTCCTTATCCAGCCAATCATATGCAGAGTAGGCCTCAATCTGCCTCCTTATCTTGCCAATCACATGCAGAGTAGGCCTCAATTTGCCTCCTTATACAGCCAATCATATCCATAGTGGAGGCCTCAGTCTGCTTCCTTTTCTAGCCAGTCATACTCAACGGAAGCATCAATCTGCCTACTTAGGAGGGGGAATACAGGAATCTGGTGAAGGACTTTGTTGAGTGGTGCAATAAAATCCAGCTGCAGCTCAACATTGGGAAGACCAAAGAGATGGTGGTTGGTTTCAGGAGATCAAAAATCCCCCTGTATTGATGGAGAGGATGTGGAAGTGGTGGACACATATAGCTACCTAGAAGTATAACAAGCTGGAGTGGGCTGTGAACACAGAGGCCCTATACAAAATGGGATTGGGCAGCCTCTACTTCCTGAGGAGACTTTGGTCCTTTGGAGTCTGCAGGTTTGCAAGTTATATAGAGCATTGATCAGGGTCACATTTCCAGTGATGCTCATTCAATGAGGCCATCTGCTTTGGTCACATTTGAAGTATATAACGAAGGGCAGATCTTTACTGTGACAATATCTAAATTGATTATTGTGAGGATAATCTGCAGATTGGTTGGCTAAGGGCACTTTTCCACTGCACCAAGTACTGTACTTTTGGTACTTTTCCTTTTCCATTGACTTCTGGGCAAGTTCCAGTACCAAACGTTCCAGTACCAAAAGTACCAAACCAGCTGGGTGTCACGCCCACTCGGGCGGGACCAAGCACATACAGGCGATCAACAGCTGATCGCTCCACTATTTAACACTGGCAGACGTAGCATGCAGTTGTTGCCATTTCCTAATGTGCCATACCAAGCACTTTCTTTGTCTTGTGTCTTCCCCTCTCCTGCCTGCCTGCCCTGCCGACCTGCCCTGTCCTGATCCGCTCCCTCATCGGTCCCATTCCTCCTGTCCCATCGGAATCCCGTCTCGTCCGTCTGTGTAGGACTGACCCCCCCGACTCCCGACCACCACCTGTTACCCGACTACGATTTTGGAACATCCCTTTGGCTCTGTCTGCTCCCGGCTTATTAAATAAACAAGTTTGCTTCCGCATTCCGGGGTCTGCCTCCTCCGATCTAGCCTGTCATTACCGAATACTTCGGCAAAATGAATGGACCCCACGGAGCACCAACTCCCCTCCACGGGCCTCTCGCCCGGTGCCGGTTGCCATGCCGGAAAAATATGATGGCAACCCAGACCACTGCTGGGTCTTTCTCATGCAGTGTGGCCTCTACATCGAGGAGCATCCAGATCGCTTCACCGAGGAAACGGCACGTATCAGGTTCATCATCTCGCTGCTCACGGGCCGAGCCCGCGACTGGGCAACCGCCCTTTGGTCCGATGACAGCCCCCTTCTAGAGTTGGCTCAAGACTTTCAAGCAGCCTTCAAGGAGATTTTCCATCACCCCGCTGTGGGGCGCAGCGTCAGGTAGACCTCCGACAAGGTTCCTGGACCGTAGCGGAATTCTCCCTAGAGATCCGGACCATTACGGCCTGGTTATGCTGGCCAGAGGACTGCATCCGTATATTATACTGTACCAATGTGCCCTTAACCCTGAGATTCAGGACTAACTAATGTCCAGAGGCTCCGCACTGTCCTTCGAGGATTTCATCGGTGTTACGATCCCCTGTCTAGGGTCAGGGACCGCCAGAAAGGTAGAGGAGAGGGAGAGGGGAAGACAAGACAACCAGGGAATAAGGGAACGGGAACAAGGGACACAGGAGGGATCTTTTTTTATGGTTTTTTTATTTTTCACAACACGTTCACAAACAGGAGGTGCAACGAACTTCGGGAGTGACCCACGCCAAAAATAACAATCAAAACAACTAATGAGCACGTCCCAAACTGAGCTAATCCCTAAGTGAAAATAAGTGAACAAAACGACAAAGACTAAACCTGGCTCCCTATCCAAAACACACAGTAAACACCACGGACGCAAAACAAAATGGCAGTCACTCCTTACGCACCAAAAAGACATGTACAGACAACACACAGGCCGAGACACGGTATCCAAAGGGCGAGCAAAAGAATAGTCAGAAGACAGGCGGGAGATCAGAAAACCAGCAAATCAAACAAATCAGAGCAACAGTACCAGAGAGGGAAGAAGCGAAAGTCGTAGTCCAGAAGCCAAAACCAGTCATACACATATAATCAAAACAATAAGCAAACCAATCACAGAAAAACCAAAACGAGCAGAGCTCCTGAGGTGTCTTCCTGTCGGCTTTTCAGCTCCCGGAACCAGGAAGTGACGCGCGACGCATTGGAGGAGCCGTGGGCGGGATCTGGTCAGCAAGGCGGAGCCAAGATGCAGCCGGCGAATGGCGACGAGGGAGGGAGGTCCGGAGAGTCGGCAGGGCTCCTCCTAGAACTTACGGCACGTAACAATCGGGCTGTCCATCATACTGCATAACAGCCTCCGAGAACGCCGTCGCCGGCGTTCCCGTCTGCTAGCACTACCAGGACCCGTTCCTGTCGAGGGTCCCGAACCTATGCAGCTTGGAAGATCCCCTCTCACCCCAACCGAGTGGAGACGCCACACCATCCAGGGGTTGTGCTTGTACTGCGGCAAACCTGGACACACCCTCCACTCTTGTCCTGTTCGTCCCTCTCGCTCTGAACCATCCACCAAGGTAGGCCATTCCATCTTTTTGTGAATCTCGCAGGCACAATCAACATTACTCGTCGAAGTTGCATTCACAGGGGAGTCGCAATCCACACAGGCCCTGAATGATTCCGGAGCTGCGGTCAACTTCATGGATCTGACTTTAGCGCAGAAGTTATGTATACCACTGTAGCCCCTCACCAATCCTATCGTGGTCCTAGAAGTTAGCGGGGAGCCCTTGCCTAAAGGAAGAATCACCCATCAATCGTGCTGTCACCTTGCTGGTTGGTATCCTTCATACCGAAACTCTAACCTTTTTGATTCTTCCTTGCACTAAAGATCCCATCATTCCCCTGTGGCTACAGGACCACGATCCCCGTATCTGCTGGTCATCTGGGGAGCTCGTGGCCTGGTCTCCCCAATGTTATTCTCAGTGTTTTACTGTACCCTGTTGTGCATCTCTAGTAGAAAGCCCAGACCCAGAGGACCTTACCTCCATTCCCGAGGACTATGTGGACTTCCACGACACCTTCCAGTTGCCACCACATAGGGACTGTGAGAATGCGCGATAGACCTCACTGAAGGAGAACCACTCCCGAAAGGAAGGCTCTATCCCTTGTCCGTCACCAAGGAAGCTGCGATGGAGGAATATATCCGTGAAGCCCTGGCACAAGGTATAATTCGACCATCAACATCTCCCACCACCAGGTACCTTCCAGGTTCCAAGAATATCAAGGCAGATGCTCTTTCCTGGCAGTATGATCCGCAAACATCAACCGATCGGGCGACGCCCATTCTAGCTCCATCCTATGGAGTTAATTTTGTGCCAAAAGTATTAATCAAAATTTTGAAAACCGCAAACAAATTATTAAGTATCAGAATGAAAATATGTATTTTAAATATCAAAAAAGTCGAATAAAATCATTTTTTCCTTCTCTAATTTGTTTTGCTTCTGGAATGTTTTTCCTTGCTTTTGAATTAATGCTTTTTTGCTTCTGATTTGTGGCACTGTTTTAATGGGTGGGCGGGCCTGAGCAGCTTACACGTCTATTGGTCAGCTGGAATTTGGAGTGAACACACCTTTAACCATCTGAGCACGCCCACTCCATGACGCTTCAGAATATCGCAACATGGCGGGAAGCTCCGGAGCCAGTTTACAACTTGGAATTGCATCTTTGCAGTTCTGTAATAGTGTACTTTTATCAGGAATTGATGTATGCAACACGTATTTCGTGTAGATAAAATGTCACCAACCCATCCAGTTCAGTAACCTTCGCTATTCCACCAACACGCTGACCAGGGAATTTTCTAGCTAAATGATGAGGGGCTAAGTCAAGTTTACCTGGGGCACCGCGGTTAAGTTAGCTTCATATTTGATATTCAGTTTTCTGGCTTTAATAACATTTAACGGTAGTAAGGTGCGGCATTTTTAATGACAGAATTGTGATGTACAGTACACAGACAACGATGCACACCGATTATTTTTGCGCTTCAAACCATTTCGTGATTTGTGCAAAATCGTGTTAATAGCCAATATAATAGTGTCATAATATAATAATATAATAATGTCAGCTGTAATGGCATGGTGGTTTAGCATTTTTGGCTCATGACGACTGTTGCACACCCCTTTGTTTCCCAGATTGCTTTATGTATGATTTTTAATTAATTTTTGAATGTTCGAAGGTATCCGTATAATGTGCAATGGGACAGTACATGAATGGGTTAATAACTTTAAAACTAGACAAGACAGGCACATCTAGTGAAGTGTGCTTTGATCAGTGGACTACAGGGAACAATGCACACCCCTTGGATTTTCAGACTTTGTCTGTGATAGTTATTAATTATTATATTGCATCCATTTTAAAGTGCAATGGGGCAACACACTAAGGGGTTAACAGCTCTGAAACAAAATGGGACAGCCATGTCCTATGAAGTTAACCTGGGGGACAATGCACAACCCTTGCATTTTCAGAATAACTTTCTCTAAGTATGCTGTATCCATATTACATGCCATTGGGGCAAAGCACTAAACCAGGGGTGCCCAACTCCAGTCCTGGAGGGCCATATCAACCCTGCACATTTTTGGGTTTCCCCTCATTTAACACACCTGATTCAACTCCTTGTGCTAATTACCACACAGCTCTTGAGCTGTATCATTTATGGTGGAACAGGGAAAGAACTAAGCTACACAGGGCACCCCTGCACTTAAGGGTTAATAGCTCTGAAAGAAAATGGGACAGCCATGTCCTATGAAGTGTGCATTGATCAGGGGAACCTGGGGAACAATGCACACCCCTTGGATTTTCAAGATCACTTTCTCTCTAACAGTTATCAGTTATTCCATTGTATCCATACTACATGACATTGCTCCATTTCATACATGTTGACAGTTCATTGATAACACATGTTAATCCATAAATAAGTTGTAAAATGTGTTTTAGGCAGTGCACCGTGGGACAAAGCAAATGCTGAATTGCTTGATTACATGTTTCGTCACATTTAATACATTAGCATTAAGCTTTAATGTATTGCCCCAATGGAATGTAATATGCATACAATGTATTAATTAATAACTGTTAGTTGTTTTGCAGCCACCATCTCCTGGTCCCTGGAGGAGACCCTCCGAACCGCGAACGAACGCACGCTGCCACCTACCGGATGCCCACCTGGAAGATTATATGTGCCTCCTTCGCACCGCCCTGCAGTCCTCAGGTGGGTCCATACCTCACAGAGCACCGGACACCCGGGAGTCTCCGCGACGCTCTGGCTGGTGGTGCGACGGTACTGGTGGCCTGGATGGTACGTGGCTTCCTGTCCGGAATGTGCCCAGCTGAAGGCATCGCACTTACTACCTGCTGTGCTCCTTCACCCTCTACCGATCCCGTCACATCCCTGGTCACATCTGGCGATGGATTTTTATCACGGATCTTCCCCTCTCAAAGGGAAACTCCGTCATCCTTACCATGGTAGATCACTTCTCAAAAATGTGTCGGCTGCTTGCTCTCCTGAAGCTCCCGATGGCGATGGAGCTGGCCGAGATTCTCCTTGCCTGGGTTTTCCGATACTACGGTATCCCAGAAGACATAGTGTCTGACTGGGGTCCTCAATTCTCCTTGCAAGTATTTCATGCTTTCTGTTCTAAGCCTAATATCTCTCTGAGCCTGTCCTCCTCCTATTACCCCCAATCCAATGGGTTGGCAGAAAGAACTAACCAGGAAGTGTCCAAGCTGCTGCGGTTATTATGTCGAGACAGATCCACAGAATGGGCCTCCCACCTCTTGTGGGCAGAATACGCCTTGAACACTCATGTGAGGACTGACCCCCCCGGCTCCCGACCACCACCTGTGACCCAACTACGATTTTGGAACATCCCTTTGGCTCTGTCTGCTCCCGGCTTATTAAATAAACAAGTTTGCTTCCGCATTCCGGGGTCTGCCTCCTCCGTTCTAGCCTGTCATTACACTGGGGTACTTTTTTGGTACTTTGGGGTGGGACTTAAAATGCTTTCTTTGTTAATTGGTTATGCAAATACCCTGCCTCTGAAACACAATACAAGTGCTGCCTTTAACACAGTTGCGAACTCAGAAAACAATGATAAACAAAAAAAATTATTGCAATCTAGTCCGAACAACAGATGCAGGATGGCATAACAATTTTTTTTTAAGATTTTATTTAATATACTATATGCATGCTGTCTTTGTAATGTGATTGTGTTGTAATTAATGTTGGGCTATTTATAAAACAAGAAAAGGAGTTCATAAATTTCTCACAAACCCATCTTCGCCTGATTTAAACAGCAAGGATGAAATAATTACAGTCAGATGGCAGCGATCCAGGGTGGCGATGCTCTCCTTATGCAAACAAAAGGTTAATGGGGGGTGTTTGACATCAACAGTGAGACATGGCGGGCAGCTGAAGGTACTTTTAATGTTCCTATAAATACTACCCCCCTCTCCGGTATGTGGGAGGTCACACAATCCCAGCCTCACCCACACATCCAGAGGATGTGCTGCCATAGATCCCCCCAGACCATAACCACCATAACCCTCCCTTTCATATAACCCACTCTAGGTGCAAATACAGTAGCAGCAGCAGAAAGCATTTCAATTTCCTGTCCCCAACCAAACCAGGCAGAAATGCAAATCCTTGTATGGATGTACTGCTGTCATTTACTAGGCATGCAAATACATATGCAGGAAGGGAGGTCTCCAAATTGGGCTGAGGAAGCTTAAACGGTAACGGACATGTAACAAAGAGTTAATGGATAGAAAAGTGCAATGGTGCAAGACGATGGCAGAAATCATACTGGTGTTTGTAATGGAAATGCTGCAGATTCACATGCTGCGGAGGGAGTGCAGTGTGCCCCTGCCAGGCAGGAGGGGGAAATTTAGAGGATAGCTCCCATAGCAGCCTGCTATGCACCTCCATTCTCAGCATTGTCACAGCAATTACACAGAGACACTTCCCATTAAAAGGTGCTAATTACAATTTTTATATGGATTTTTTAGGTTGCTGGTTTGAATCCAGTGAATGCCAGGAGTGATCCTACTTCACTGGGCTCTTGAACAAGGCCTTTAACCTTCAATTGCTACATCCTGGGTATGACGTTAATCTATATCTAGCCCTGCAAGGAGGTCCTCCAATTTGCAGGGATAATTTGGGGGTTGGTGGCAGGATTGGCACTCCAGCTACCAGAAAAAACTCACATTGTTCCATTCAGACTCCATTCCAACACCAACATGCAGGAAAACATCAATCTTATTGCTTTCTGTGGATTCATTTTAATGCTTTTAATTATTCGAGGACTGTAGTCCAGAGGGGAGCTGTGTATGTATTTCAATTGTTTGTGTGCTTAAGTGTATGCTTCTATGTTTTCTCCTGTATAATGACTTCTTTCACACCTGGTCCTAACTGGTTTTTATGGCTCTTCTGGGAATCATCCATCCTCCAAATTTTCAGTATCCATCTAGGATTGTGGTTATCTGCAGCACATACTGAAAGGTATTAAAGCCTGCAATATCCCATAGCAAGCAAAATATTGAAAGCATTAAAAAAAATACTGAAAGCCTAGTTCATATTCTTATTGAGAGTTTGTGGGCGGCTGAGAATCTGAGACCCCCAGGTAAACCAAAACCCTCCCACATAGATGGGTGTCTGAGTGGGTCAGACTGACGTATAGAAAGGCATTTGCAGGACATTGGAATATTTAAAAGATCAGAGGGGTGCACTCGGCATAGTCCTGTAAGCATCAGTTTGCAGTGCCAAAGCCAAAGTGCTGACATAAGAGCAGAGGAATCGCATTTCCAAATGTCCCATGTACTGCAGCTCCTCTTCCTCTACTTTCCTGCCTCATAGCCCCTCCTTCACCTCCACCTGGTTATTACAATAGCAGAGGGCTGCCATGTTCTAATTTGTCACCTTTGTGACTATTGGCAAATAGCTGCCATGTTTTACATGATGGCGATATTTAAAGATGAGCAAATGGACCCAGTACCCAAAGTGAAGCATTCAACTGACTTATTGTGACTGTTGGTCTGACTCCACTGACTCTCTATGCAAGATTTTGTGTGGTGAATGGAGTCTCTCCTGAAGAGGCTTGGCCTCACAGATGTCACACGAGCATAGATACAGCTTAGGTAAAGGTGTGGTGCAGCTCAGCTGGTATGGGGTCTGATCCCATATCCAGAAGTTTGTGGGTTTGATTCTCATGGCAGACAAAGCAATCAAATCATCCCTAGGCCCTTCAGTATGACCATTGATCCCAACTGTTCCGGAGGTGATGGCTGCAGAACAAGCAGTCTCCATGCCAACCTCACAGAGGTGACGTCAGGAGGCTGATGCTCTGAAAGGCCCTACAGAAGACCAAAGACACTGGGGAAAGTTCATTAACATGAGGATATGGTGCAGGTTTGAAGACTCAGAGCACCTGAAATGTATCACTGGAGTATCATGTGAAAGATGTGCATTGAATGAGATGGCTTGGGAACCGAAGCTCTTATAATGTGTTTAAACTGACAGTAAGAAGACTTCACCTCCTACATCCACACAAGGCATTCATCCCAAAGCACTATAAGAGCAGATAATGATTAAAAAAAGCAGACACTGGTTTTGTCTTATATACCCAAATAGTTGCAGAAGTCAGTGGTATCCATAGCATGAGAGTATGACTGAGGAGATGAGTGGACACACCAAAGCCATAGCTGGCAGAGTTTCACCATGCAGCCACAGAAACACTATTAAGAAACGTATATATCATATGGCCACAACTTATCATATAATATGATGAAAGTTACAAGCTGTTTCAAGGGAAAATTTTATTGGAGTGTTACTGGACAAAAATCTTTACAGTTGTACTAAGAGAGCTTAGAGTTATTGGCATTTTATGTGGCAGGCTGCAAAGCAAGGATTCAGATTTCTATTGTTGGACCTACCATGATACTTAGAAAATTATAATTAACACCGTATGCAACATAAGTATTTTTACGTATATCAAGGAATACTATAAAGGGACAAATGAATATTTAACAGAGTACATATTTATACATTAAACACATAAATTATATATGTCATATTGCAAAATGTGCCTATAAGATACTAGGGATCTAGTTCAGTGTACAATCTCTCAGAACAGATTTACAAAGTCTGAAAAACAGCTATGCTGATTATACAGATGTAGGTCTGCACTAAAAAAAACTATTATAAATAGAGTAGATACGAGTACAGTAGAATTTGGCACGCCTGAGCTGCCGAGGACATTTTTACACTCCTATACCCTGCCAAAACATAACAGGGGGTCTCTGCCAAAAGGGGTCCCAGGCATACGAGAGCAAGGCCTTAGACACCCTATTAGGCACCTGGACATGAGCCCTTGTTTGCATTCACGCCCCTGCGTAAGTATTCACAGTGAATGCTGGAGTGTCGCCATGCCCGGCCCTCAGTCAGAGTCCTCGCCCAGGGGCCTGTCCATTTCTGGGGAGGTGGGAAAAAGCTCCCCCCCTAGGCCAGAGAGAGGCAGAATGGCGATGAGAGAGGTTGAGGATGGGGACTTCAAGTGCCCCATCGGTCATGACTAAGCTACCTGAGCCTGACTGTGGGGGTGGTATCAGCCCCCTGAACGACAACGACCCCCCAGTCCTGGTCACCATGACCTGGCACTTAGTCTGGGCACAGTATCCGCCATTCGACCTGTTCAGCTCTGTAGACATCCCAGTTTAGCCCAACTAACCTGAATATAAAACTAGTTATGCTAATGAAGAAACCTTTGTACGCTAATAATGTGAAATCCTGTCCTCATCCAGGTACCCATATAGGTATTTCCTCATCAGACCACACACCTGTACTCTGATTTACAAACAACAGATGTACATAAATCTACATGAAGGTCACCTGACCCAGTCACCTTGTTTATCTGTCACACTTCAGGTATAGAAGCAGAGCCACATGGCCCCTTTTCCAGGAATGAAACAATGTCGATAGCCCCTTGCCCAGTAATAATAATAAAGCTACACCTGTGACATAGCATAAGAGTATTGATGGTATTCATCATTAGCTAAAAGGGCTGAGACTATTACACAGTCTTACCTGATCATTGAGGCATGATTGCATGATTTTTTTAAGGTGGACGGCATTAGAGAGGCCATAATTCATACAGAGGGGCCAACCATATTATTAGCCAATGATTTGTTTTGAATCGGTGAGTGACAAAGGAGGGGGGGCACTCCGGGGTCCAATCAGCTTTCAGTACCTTTGTGTATGCATCCCTGTCACTTACATTCCCTGCCTTTCTGGCAGAGAGCCCCCTGACAATTTGTCAGTCACAGTATCAGCGTGGTGCCCCAGTGATGGAACAGAAATAGAATACCTGTGGCAGGGGGCCGCAGGGGGGGCGCTGGGTTGAAGTGGGTGGAACTCAGGTCGTCAGGGGGCCAGCGGAGCTCCCCGCTCTCCACGTCCCCTCCCTGAGTAGGCTCCACCACAATGGAAGGCAGCCGCTTGGACAGCTTGGGGTACCTCTCGTGGGAATCGGGAAAGACCTGAACTCGAGAGGGGGAGTCAACTGGGGGCTGGGGGACAGGCAAAGGCTCATGAGCAGGACTGCTATTCAAGGACAATAAGATGAACAGTGTCTGTTGTTCCCAAGAATCACCTTGGGAACAACATCTGTACTAACGCAAAACACGCAACCAATCACCAGGATGTGGATTAGTAAGCAAGTAGAGTCCAGACCTAGGTGGGTTTCTGGTTTCTGGTAATGTCTTGAGTAATGTCAGGCAGCTCGTACTAAGGCTACCTGGAAGGAGATGCTCTGGTCCCCAGGAGCTGCACTGAAGTCCTCCATGGCAGAGTCGCAGGAGCGCATCACCTCTGTCATGCTGCAGGAGGAGAGGTGCAGATCACTGTGGGAGTCTATAGCCCTCCATTAAGCTATGACAGAGGACAGGGGCTTCAGACCAAGCTGTGGAGGGGGGGCAGCCATGCAGTCAGCATTTTGCATTATTCCCTCCTCCACGTCCTGCTCTCTGCTGTGTCTGGGCCCAAACTCGAACAGGTATGCAGCTTGCAGCAGGAGTCACACACAACATTCACTGCCTCAGCAGTGTCAGAGGGAGTTTGACATGGGGGGAATTTGCCTTGGTGACGCAGGGGCACAATGTGTATCATGACATCACGGTGGGCACACGTGCAATAATCACACTGTGAAAAGATGCGATGTAAGAAAGATTTCATTATTTAAAATAAGACTACCACTGTTTTGGGGTAAAGTTTCACAAATAAACATAACTTAAAAAGATAACTGATCCATATGATAAAATATCACAATGTAATTTTTTTCTCCAATATTGTTCCGCCCTAAATAGATATCTGTTCATTATCTGTGACATTACTGAGGATGTGGTGAAAGTTGTAGAGAGTGAAAGTCAGATTCAATGAGAATGAAGTGTGATTATTAAGAGTGACTAAGGATTAAGAGTGACAGGATGACAGTGATAATGTCTACTGATATTTTGGGGGGGGGGGGGGGGTGCACATACCCCCACCCCCCCTATTTCTGACAACTCTGAAAAGCCTTGATCCAACTGCCTAACCCCCAGGCCCTCTGTCTAACCACAGGGTCTCTGCCTAACCCCAGGGTCTTACCTAACCCCAGGATTTTGTCTAACCCCAGGTTCTCTGTCTAACCCGAGGGTTCTGATGCCCGGTTGTGATGTTCAGGCTGCGATATCTCAGCTGCGATGTCCAGGCAGAGTTTCAGTTGCCCGGTGCGTTTTGTAGGTTCATCTTTTCTGTGAAAGCGCACAGATTGTGATGTCCAGGCAGAAATGTCCAGGCTGTGATGTCCCAGCTGCAATGTCCAAGCCAGGGTGTCCAGAGATTCAGTTGGCAAGTACAATTTGCAGGCTCTTAATCTTTCGGGTGTTGTGCAGATCAATGGGCCCCTAAGTTTTTGTGCCTGTGATAAGGTCGCCAACTTCAGCCTTGGCAGATCTGTGGGCCCCTGAGCAAGGCCCTTAACCCTCAGCTCTAAGGATGCCCCACACTGGCTGACCCTGTGCTGTGACCCTCCAGCTTGTTCTCATCTGTCTGTGTGTTTCATGGAGATCAAGATGGGGCAGGTACAAAGAGAATTTCTCCACAGGGATTAATAAAGTTTCACTGCTGGCTTAATTTTAGTGTGAAAAATGCTAATCCACATGAGCGTTCGCATTGCGAATCTGTCCTTTGCTATCCTGTCAAGGTGATATTCCACGCAACCTACTGTAAATGGCCAGTGTTACAGCATGTGCTGTTCCCAGAAACTAGGACACTCACATGCTATATATACACACTGAACAGTAAGTTTTATATAAACTCACAGTCTACATTTCACAATAACAGAAAAAAGAGTTTTGTTGCGACCTCTGAACCATCTGATATTTTAATTGTAAGCTTCACTGTCCTTTAAATAATCACAGTGCTAATCATGCAGGTTATGTACAGTAATACTGTGGAGAAATCAACTTTTTGACAGACAACCATATTGTTCCATCTGGCAGTGTTAACACCTGGGCATTCACATTGTACATATACTGTACATCTTTATGTCCAAAACGATGTACAAAGTCAATTTTTTTTTCCATTTAAAAAATAAAAACTTGCACAGAAGTTTTTTTTTGTATACAAGAGGGGTAAGTAGCACAAAACATTCATGCTATCAAGGAGTGAACTAGGCAGTGCAGCTAGGCTGAGCTTCCAATGAATGCCCACGTGTAAGCAGTACTGAAGCAGGAGCTACCGAACAGCTACACCACTACACATATAACTGTAAACAAGGTAGGGACCTAATAAAACCTAAGGAATAATCAAACTTATTGAAAGATTCTCTAAAATATCAGATTGCTAAATTAACTAGTCCAAATCAACTATCCTTCCGTTATTCTCCAATGGGTTGGATGCGACAGCCTTTACCACACCGATCCCAATGTGCATTGGTCACACTACATATTTAGGTATTAAAATATCCTCCAGGCTGTCAGAACTCGCCTCCCTAAATTATATGCCTCTCCTTAAAATTATTGTTGATGATCTCCAGTTTTGGATGAATCTACCACAATCACTCATAGGTTGGATTGAAATGATCAAAATGTCTGTTCTTCTAAAGATAAATTACGTGTTTACAATAACTTTGTTACAACCAACTGCCAATTGGTAGAGAACCATGGACTCAATCATTAATAAGTTTTATTGTAAAAAATAAAAAACCCAGAATCAAACTGAGTATGCTTCAAAAACCCAAATGCCAAGGCAGGCTAGATGCCCCAAACTTCCTTCATTATTGCCTGACCAGCCAACTAGAGTATATCATCAGATGTATTAATCCTCAACCACTGGATAATAAATGGATTTACATCAAGCAGACGGTATGCAATCAAATGCATATCTCTGATTCAACTTTTCTTAGCTAGTGTGCTAGGAGTCACCCATGTTTTAAATGTTCATCAATGGCAACGACTCTGAGTTTGGTGGAAACTCCACCAAATCACTTAGACTCTCTACCATCTAAGAACTCCCCAAATTGGAACAACCCAGATTTGGTTGTCACTGGTAAACCACTTCACTTCAAATCTTGGTCTGACAAAGGTATTACTTATCTCAGGGACATATTTCAGAACAATACTTTTGTCTCATTCCCCTTCTTGATTCAGAAATTTGGGATTGTCAGCCAACATTTTTTCAAATATACTCAACTGAAATCCTCCATTACATCTAAAAATATTATAAGAAATAATGATGTAGAACTCCCCTACTGATCTCAGACTTTCTCAAAATTACTGTCCAAAGTAAACTGCAATCAAAAATTTATAAAATTCTTCCAAATTATGATCTGACTCCAACCTCTTAGTGGGAACAGGATTTGTCTCTCATTGGGAAACCAAACTTATGGACACAAATTTGTAAAAAAAAGAACATTCACAATGAGCAATAACACAAAAATTCAGCTTATACAATACAAGGTTACTCACAGAGTCCACTTCACTGGTCACAAGACATTTAGAATGGGATTAATATAGTCTCATATCTGTTCACAGTGCACACTTAAGCCTGGCTTTGGCTCTCAGCGGAGGCAGACGCACTTCTCTCCCTCTCCCTCCCCTTATGTTCCCTGCTTTGCTCCTCTCGTCTCGTCCAGTCTACTGTATTACTGTCTATACTCGAGAGACCCTCTCATCCCTGCTCTTCAAAACTAAGGAAATCATGGATTTGATCAACTGGTCTCTCAACGCAATTGACACCATCTTCTCGCAGAGAAGCGCAGGTTCGGGGAACCTGACTGTCCTGCAGGAACGTACGCAGCTGGCTACACAATGGACGGATGGGAGAAGTGGAGGGTTGTGTGTCTGGTGGCTCTGTCTGTGGAGGACATCAAAGATATTTACTTATTCGGAACCATGATTACAGGTCTGATGCTGATTGGATTAGGTATCACCCTGGTTTATCAAAAATTGAAGAAAACGGTGACAGCCGCTCAAAGCCCCACTAGGCTGGGGATGATTGACGGAGTTGGCAGAGCTGTCGGCCCTCAGACTTGGCTCTAGATCGCAAATTGGATACCATTATTGTGACTATGGACTGCAGACTTGATAACATCACGGAGAAGCTTTCGGCTCTGCAAAGGATTTTGGATGGCGGAGATCAGCGTGGACATTAGAGGAGCTACAAAATTACAGCTTCTCGCCCAAAAACTCAAACAACCCAGTTCTATCTGCTTCTGGCTCCCCCTTAATCAGCACAGGCCTTGGCCAAGGCCGCTGCTGAATTCAGCAACTCCCCCAGAAGGACAAGGCAGCGAGACTCTCTTGCATCCCTCCCCCCAACCCCAAGGACACCCTCCCCCAATCCAACGCCTTCGCCGCTTCACACCCCCAGCGTGAACAGGTAGGTCGGTGACCAGGGCATCTGGCTGCAGGACCGGATGGCTGTTTGTTCTATGCTGGACTACTTCCACTTCCCCATTCCCTTCCCTGTTGCTAGTCTCGATTTTTTATGTTGTGTAGTGACTATGTGCTTATGTTGCTGAGGTGTTTTTTTCTTTCTGTTCCTACATTATACTCCCTACTGGAGTACAGTCTAGGGTAGGGGTCTCCAACTCCGGTCCTGGAGAGCTACTATCCAGTCTGTTTTCAATCCTTCCTGGCTTCTGATGAGCCACACCTGTTCTCAGGTAAATACCAGGGCCAGGTGTGGCTCATCAGACGCCAAGTGGGATAGAAAACCTACTGGATAGTAGCTCTCCAGGACCGGAGTTGGAGACCCCTGGTCTAGGGGCTGTATTTTTTTATTTGCCTCTCTCACCTCATGTAATTCTGTTTTCTCTGTTCTTCCTATGATTGGGTCGCTGCTCGTGCGGTCGACAGGTTGGCTTGTAGAGCGGCTGTCTTCCTGACCTGTCTTCCCCCACTGTGATGTTTGTATATGTATGGTCGGGTTGATCTTAACACTGCTCTATGTGCCCTCAAATTGCCCCTCGGGGACAAATAAAGTGCTTGATTGATTTAACCCCTCAGACACATTTTTTCACACTTTCTGGCTATGCACACCCATCCACCATTTTTTTTTAATAAATCACAAATTCACTATCATTCTCCCTGGCTGCGGCATGCCTCTGTCACCCATGCTCTGCCTGCTAGGTGACACAACATCTGTTAGTTTAAACAAGGAATCTACCAGACTTCTCCTCGTGGCTCTAGCTGTTGCAAAAGACTATTCCTTTGAACTGGAAAATGAGAAATTTAATTATTTTCTCATTTTGGAAAGTCTCTCCGCTTCCATTATCACCAAATCACCCAGTAGAATTCACTCTCGGTCCCTTCTTTTACATATCTGACCTTAACCAATTGACACACTCAATCTCTTTCCTCCACCTCCCTATTTCTGACCACTGCATTTATAACATCTCATATTTTATTAGTTACTATTACTTCAATCATGTCTCCCTTTTATTTTTTATTTATTTATTTTTATTCTATTTTATTTTATTTAATCTTCTTTGGTTGTTATCATTATTATTATTAGTATAATTATTTTGTCATTATTCGTTTGGGACCTATACATTGAACATCTTATTGCTATACTTACCTATGAAGCACCTGCTTTAATACTTTTTTCTTCTTCTTCCTTCCCTTCCCTCCCTCCATTCTTTCGTTGTATACTAGCATTAATGTTCATACTTGTATTTAGGTTTATTGATCAAATCAAATCACTTGTGTGATTATTGTCACGTCAGTTGTCACCAGTACACAGGTGAGTGAAATGCTTGTGTGTAAAGCCTCTCAAAGCAGCCATAGTATGACATGAATTAACAATCAAATTATAAGTAGAAATATATAAAACAAAACATTTGACAAATCTAAGTATGTACAAAAGTGTATGCAGTTGTGCAATAAGAATGTACAGTTAAATGATGTGCAGAAGAGCATCATGTGCAATATGTAGTAAATGGTTAATGGTCAGAGTTCAGCAGTCTGATGGCTTGATGGAAGAAACTGTCCCTCAGTCTGCTGGTCTGGGACCGGATGCTGCAGTACTGTCTGCCTGACGGTAGCAGCCTGAACAGTGTATGGCTGGGGTGACTGGGTCTTTGATGATCTTCCCCACTTTCCGCAGGCACCTTGTGATGTAGATGTCCTGGAGAGAGGGAAGCTCACCTACTATAATACTCTCAGAACACTGCACCACTCTCTGCAGAGCTTTGCAGTTGTAGGCAGTGCTGTTGCCGTACCAGGCGGTGATGCATCCAGTAAGGATGCTCTCAATGACACAGCTTTAAAAACTCCTGAGGATGCAGGGGCTCATTCCAAACCTCTTCAGTCCCCTGAGAAAGAAGAGATACTGCTGCACCTTCTTCACTGTTTTGACTGTGTGAATTGTCCCTGTGAGGTCCTCTGCCAAGTGCACTCCGAAGAAACAGAAGCTGCTCAACCTCTCCACAGGAGTGCCATTGATGGTGATGGGGATGTGTCCTCCTTTCTGCTTCCGGAAGTCCACTATCAGTTCCTTGGTCTTACCGACATTGAGGGTGAGGTGGTTCTCCTGGCACCAGTGTGTCAGGACGTTGACCTTATCTCAATATGCTGTTTCATCACTGTTGGTGATGAGACCCACCACCATGGTGTCGTCTGTGAACTTCACAATGATGTTGGAGCTGTTAGTAGCTGAGCAGTTTTGAGTGTAAAGCAAGTACAGGAGAGGGCTCAGTACACATCCATGAGGAGCGCCGGGGTGAGGTAATGCTGCCCAGTCTGACTACCTGATAATAGTCTAATCAGTATGACAGGAAGTTGAGGATTCAGCTGCACAGGGTGCTGCTCAGGCCTAGGTCCCGCAGTTTCCTGTCCAGCCTAGAAAGAGCAATGGTGTTGAACGCTGAGCTGCAATCTACAAACAGTATTCTCACATATTGTCACACCCAGATCGTGCTGCTCCTCCTGTGCCACGCCCCCCTCGTTAACCTCATGTCGATTCCCAGTGTTTCACAGCTGTTTTCAATTATCTATATTAGTTCGATGTATTTAAGTCCACGTCAGAGTTTGTTTCCCTAGTTCTGTCATTGTAGTGTCGTGCATTGTAGTGTTGTATTGTTGTATAGTAGTGCCGTGTTTTCCCCTGTTATGCCCTTGCGTTCTCCCATTAAACCCTTTTATTTAACCCCGTTCCTGCTCTCGTTCGCCTGTTTCCCTGGTCCGTGTCCTACGCCGTATGACACATATGTGTCCCTCTTCTCCAGGTGGGAGAGGGCAGTATGAAGAGTCAGGGCTATGGCATCATCGTGGACCTGTTGTGGTGTTATGCAAATTGCAATGGATCTAATGAGTCAGGGACCACTGAACAGATGAAGTCCCTGACCAGCCTCTCAAAGCATTAGCTTACGATAGACGTCAGGGTAACTGGTCGCCAGTCATTCAATGATGAGATATTTGAAGACTTGGATACAGGGTGGCCGATTTGAAGCAGGCAGAAACCACAAACAGGGAGAGGGAGAGGTTGAAGATGTTCATCATGGTTGAAGCAAATTATTTTGTGCCCACATACTTCCCCCTCTTTTTTCTTTAATTTCACTATTATTATTATTATAGTATATCAGTATTATTGTTAATTCACCCATTCATTCATTAATTTTCCAAACCACTTATCCTTCTGGGCCACGGGGGGGTCCGGAGCCTATCCCGGAAGCTATGGGCACAAGCCAGGACGGGGGGGCTAGCCCATTGCAGGGCACACTCACACATGCACACCTATGGGCAATTTAGTTACTACAATTAGCCTCAGCATGTCTTTGGACTGTGGGGAGAAACCAGAGTACATGGAGGAAAACATGGGGAGAACGTGCAAACTCCACACACATGTAACCCAGGCGGAGACTTGAACCCTGGTCCCAGAGGTGTGAGGCAACAGCCCACCATGCCACCCCTGTGGTTATTATAACCTTTATTATTTTTCTCTTTGTTTACAATTGCACCACCTCTCATCAGACACAACCATTGCATGTACATGCAATCCTGTCTTTTTTTTCTTCTTTCTCTTTTCCCTTCTTTCTCTCTTCCTTATTTTCTTCCAATATTGACTTCACCAGCCAAGACACCAAGAAAAAGTCAAAATCAAACAAACTCCATTCTAGAATAGGGGTAGCAGGTCGTGTTAGGTGTGGTTTGCTTGGGGCGGGGTTGTCATTGCTGGGGAGCTGTCCTGGGGGTTGCCATGCCTCAGGCCTGCCCATGGTGCAAGGTGGGCCTGGCCTGCCTTGGTTGGCCTTATGATAACCTTCCTCCCATTCAGTCTCCCTTTAATAATAATAATAATAATTATCATTATTATAATATTTTTTTGCTTGCTTTTTTGAGTTGATTTTATTATTTCTTTCCCTTTCTTACTTCTGTTCTCTTTCCTTTACACAATTTGATGACATCTGTCTTTGTCCCTTTAATAATAAAAAAGAACCTAAAAAGGCTACTCAAGGGCCAAGGATAAGCACTACATAAGGGCATCCAAAGAACAATAAGGTTAGTAGAGAAATCCATGAAAATATGGGTCTTAAGGTGTTTCTTGAAGGCAGAGATGGAGCCCGAGTACCGGATGTGGTTTGGCAGTTCATTCTGCATCCAGGGAAACACACAAGAAACCTGTGGCTTAGTGGCACAGAGATCATTGCCAGCTGGGGGTTCTGCATGCACATGACACCGCAAGGTGCCCAGAACACGGAGAAGCAGGGCTTGCTGACCCAACACTCAATACACACGAGAAATGTCAGCGGGTGCCAACAAATGCAGAACATCAGTGAGAGCGTGACTAAGGCCCTGTGCAGTGGGGCTCCATTATCCAACTAACTTCAGAGAAATCAGATCCACACCACCAAATCCATTCCTCCACAGATGTGAGAAACAGTGAAGGCTGGTGTTTCTGCACTGGAAAGCTATTGCATACTGACAGATACTGCCCTTTGTATATTCAATTCAATTTCAATTCAATTTTATTTATATAGCGCATTATCACAACATTACATTGTCTCAATGCGCTTTACATTTCTGCCTCGTAAGGACCCCCCATTGAGTAAGCCAAAGGCAACGGTGGCAAGGAAAAACTCCCTAAGAGGAAGAAACCTTGGGAGGAACCAGACCCAAAGGGGGAGCCCATCCTCCAGGGGCCGGCAGATGAGTCAAACAAACAAGATGAAATGACTAAGCTAATACAGACAAGATGAAATGACTAAGCTAATACAGGGGTTGAAATATATGTCTCAATGCAGCGGCCGACCGGTGCAGGCACGTGGTGCTTGATGCACGATGGCAGGATTAATAGACACACAGCCGCCGGATGGATGGCGAGGCATCGTGTTGAGCCAAGGGCAGGCAGGTTGGAGGGTAGTTGCTGGAGGTGGAGGTAGTTGTCTTGCAGGCCGCAGAGGCATAAACTCTTCAACGACATTGTGCTCCATGGAGCACACCCCAGAAGGGGTGAGGGAGGAAGTAAGAATAATTGTGTATTAGCCAGAGTTGAGGAAACCAGAGGCAGTGCAAGCAAAATGATCGAGTGCAATATTCGTCTAGGCTCCGGCAGATCTGAATATAGCAGCATGAGAAAGAGGGAGAGACAGGCGGGAACACAGGCATGGGGACTCCCTGAACATCAGCACTCTAGTGTAGAGCTAGAGTGACAGCACTGACGCCTCAGTTTATCCAAAGCCAATGACACCGATCCCCACCCAGCTCATCACCTCATACTGTTAGTCTGACTGGGAGTGAGCGACTAGCTGGAACCAGAACTAGGTTTCCTATACGCTAAACTATACAAGTGCGTTTTTAATCTAGACTTGAATAGCGAGAGTGTGCCTGAATCCCGCACATCCTCCGGGAGACCATTCCACAGCTGCGGAGCTCTGTAAGAGAATGCTCTGCAGCCTGCCGTAGTCCTGTCTACTTTAGGAACTAATAGATATCCTGCTCCTTGTGAACGAAGCAGGCGAGAAGGGTTGTAAGGGACCAGAAGATTATTGAGATATTGTGGTGCAAGGCCATTCAGAGTTTTGTAAGTCAATAGTAATAATTTGTAGTCAATCCTAAACTTGACCGGTAGCCAGTGCAGGGAAGACAGGATAGGGCTAATGTGATCAAATTTTTTAGTTTTTGTTAGAACTCTGGCAGCTGCATTTTGTACTAACTGAAGTTTATGTAGGGATCCAGATGGACAACCCGAAAGGAGGGCATTGCAGTAGTCCAATCTAGAAGTTATAAAGGCATGTATTAGTTTTTCTGCATCTTGAAAGGACAGCAACTTCCGAAGCTTTGGTTATGTTCCGTAGATGATAAAATGCCGTACTGGTAATGCTATTTATGTGAGCACTGAAGCAGAGGTCGGAGTCTACCAGGACACCAAGATTTCTGACCACTGTTTTAAATTGAGTAGGGAGGCCGCTAGGGTTGGGGTTTACAAACTTATTGCGGGCCTCCTTAGGACCGATTAAAAGAACCTCAGTTTTTTCAGTATTTAACATGAGGAAATTCCTTGCCATCCAACAACGGATGTCTAGCAGACAGTCGGCTAAAGAAGAGAGCTGGGATGCGTCACTAGGTTTAACAGATATATACAATTGTGTATCATCAGCATAACAATGAAAATTAACACTGTAATTTCTAATTATGTTACCAAGCGGTAGCATATATAGATTGAACAGTAGGGGGCCCAGCACTGATCCCTGCGGGACACCATATCTTACTTTAGTGGCTATGGATGACTCATTGTTTACATGGACAAACTGGTAACGATCAGTTAAATACGAACGAAACCACAGTAGTGCTGTCCCTTTAATGCCAATCAATGTTTCCAACTGGTCCAAAAGAATATTATGGTCTACAGTATCGAATGCTGCAGTTAGATCCAGTAAGAATAATAGCGATATACAGCCACGGTCGGAAGCCATAAGCAAGTCGTTTATCACTTTGACTAAGGCCGTTTCTGTGCTATGATTGGGTCTGAAACCAGACTGATATAGCTCGTTAGCATTATTATCTTGAAGAAAGGAGGACAGCTGGTGAGCAACAACTTTCTCAAGAATTTTAGAAATGAAGGGAAGATTTGAGATGGGTCTATAGTTTCCTAAGTCGCTAGGTTCAAGATTTGGTTTCTTTAGGATAGGTCTAATAACAGCCATTTTAAAAGATTTAGGAACATATCCAAGACTAAGAGATGAGTTTAACAAGTTTAACAATGTAGTGCTAATCAGTGGTGCAATTTCCTTAAGTAGATTGGTGGGTATTGGGTCAACAAGGCTAGTAGTGGGTTTGCAAGAGGAAATTAACTGAAGGAGTTCTGTCTGCACTATAGGAGTGAAACATTCAAAGATGTTATCATTAGTACTAATAACACTAGCACTAGCAGAGGATTGGTGGTTGTGTGCAACCCTGGGCGTGCTCGTGATGGTATGTCTAATCGTGGTTATTTTATTATTAAAAAACGCAATAAAGGCATCACTACCAAGAGCTTCTGGGACTTGTGAGTTTAACATTGAACGATTCTTTGTTAACCTAGATACAGTTTCAAATAGGAATTTAGGATTGGTTTTGTTATTTTCAATTAGTTTAGAGAGATACATAGACCTAGCAGTCATTAGTGCATGTCTATACTTAGACAGGCTCTCTTTCCAGGCAAATCTAAAAACTTCTAATTTTGTTGACCGCCATTTGCGTTCTAGCTTTCGTGAAGCTTGTTTAAGTTCATGTGTACGGTTAGAGTACCAGGGGGCAGGTTTCTTATCTCTATGTTTTATTTTCTTGAGTGGTGCTACATGATCAAGAGTGGTACGAAATGATTCTACCATGTTCACGGCTACCTGTTCAAGTTCATTTACACATGACACTTCAGAGGTTAGGTTAAAGTACTGTGGGAGCTGTTCCAGAAAAGTTGCAGCGGATAATGAGGCTATGGAACGTCTAGTATCGTACCTCTGGTCTGGGGCCTTAGGGGAGTTATGTTGTATTTGAAATGTTAAAAGGTAATGATCTGAAAGTAGAGGATTCTGAGGGATAATTGATATGTGTTCTACCAGGACACCATGACTAAGAATCAGGTCTAGGGTGTGGTTACAGGCATGAGTTGGCCCAGTTACATTCTGATGTACACCGACAGAGTCAAGAATGGCAGTAAATGCTTTTGTTACTGGATCACTTTCATTTTCCATATGAATATTAAAATCACCAACAATCAAGGCCTTGTCGGTAGTAACCACCAAGCTTGTTAAGAAATCTGCAAATTCCTTAAGGAAATTGCTATAGGGGCCTGGTGGTCTATACACAATGGCAATGGTGATTGGAGGTGTAGAACTACACTTAGATGTGCTTGCAAGATTTAGAATAATAAATTCAAACGTACTAAAGCTATAACCAGTATTTTCACGCACTCCTAGGTCGGTCTTAAATATTGCAGCAACTCCGCCACCTTTGCGATTGGGTCGAGGAGTATGCTTATAGCTATACTCAGCTGGAGTGGATTCATTTAGTGCCAAGAACTCATTCGGTTTTAGCCAAGTCTCAGTAAGACATAGGGCACTAAGATTAGAATCAGTAATGATTTCATTTACGAGCAATGTCTTAGGAGCCAGCGATCTAATGTTCAGGAGTCCAAGTTTTAGGTTTGCATTACACCTACTATCCAGAGTTGAAATAGGTCTAATTTCTCTAAGGTTTGCAAGACACGAACATTAAAACCGCGGGGAACAGACACAGTCTCAATAATATGAAGCCTGGGTGACGACTCTAAGCGACTAGCAGGCGGTCGGTTAAGCCGTTTTGCCTGCCGCCTTGGCTTGGCTCTGGTTAGTTAGCAATCTGCCCTAAGACTGTGAGCTATGCTTTTTGACAGGAGATCGGCACCAGCCCACGTGAGGTGAATACCGTCCCTCTTCAAAAGCCAAGGCCTACCCCAGAATGTCCGCCAATGGTCTATATAACCCACACCATTTATTGGGCACCATTCCGACAGCCAGCGATGCAGCGACGATAATCTGCTGTACATTTCGTCGCCACGTCTAGCAGGGATAGGGCCAGAGCATGTTACTGACGCGGACATCTTCCTCGCAAGGCTGCACACCGCTATGAAATTTGCTTTAGTGATCTCCGATTGCCTCAATCTGACATCATTTGTGCCGACGTGGATAACAATATGCGAATACTTACGTTTACTCTTAGCCAGCACTTTTAAGTTTGATAAGATGTCGGTCGCTCTGGCACCAGGGAGACAATTAACTACGGCCGCTGGAGTCGCTACTCTCACGTTTCTTAGCATAGAATCGCCGATTACCAGAGCGCTTTCAACAGGCGGCTCAGTGGGTGTTTCACTGAGTGGGGAGAACCTGTTTGAAACGCGAATGGGTGAATGGTGCCGGTGTGAGTCCTGTTTGGACTTACGGCTATGCCGCCGGGTCGTCACCCACTCGCCTTGCTGCGAAGGCCCTGCTGCCGGAGCGGGGGGAGACTGGCTCACTATAGCGGACATATCCGGAGCCGCTAACACTGCGTCAATAAAACTCTCACTCTCCTGAATCTCCCGTAACGTCCGGATGCGTCCCTCTAAGTCTGCGATCTTCTCCGTCAGCCTGGCAACTAGCTTACACTTATCGCAGACAAACGTACCGCTAATGACGGGAGAAGAATAACTAAACATACTGCACTCGGAGCAAACGACAGGAGCCATAGTGATATACTTACGTTTAGCGGGGAAAAACTCCGGGGGCGGAGGCGATTAATCCGTCGTGGATTTGGAAGATTATCAGGAGACTATTAAGCTTGCCAAGATTTATCCGATTGCTTAATTATAACTCTAAGTATTATTTGGGTTATAGTTATAGTTATAGTTTAAAAGTTCGCGCGGTAGCAACTAGTCTCGCTCACGCAGGAAACAGCAAACAGGAAACAGCAAACCTATACATGGAAATTGACCAAAATAAACATCCACCTTTGCAAATCCAGAGATCTTATTTCTCGTTCTATCTTCTAGGAACTTAAGGCTTAAGGCTGTGTTTCACCTCTGTTTCTTTAAACCTCTATAATTCTTTTGTCATACGTCACGCATTCGAAAAATAAACAAGTCCATCAAGGGTAGTAATGGCTGGTCCTTCAGCATCTGATGGCCAGGAATTTAGCTGAGGTTGGCAAACATCCAAATGCAAATGAGGTATATGAGCCTCACCTATTCTATGGCAGCTACCACCATGGGAGCAGCCAGACCAGAGTAATTTGGTTGTTGAGGAAGTAGTACGCTGGTGAAAGAGTGGCGAAGGGGGTGCAAATTATATTGTCTCGGTACAAAAATCACTCCAGATAAATATATGTTAGCCTGCAAGACTGAGAGATACTTAACAATATCTAAGGAGGGTCCCTAAGTCACTCCGCAGAGGAGGGTCAAAGGGCTATCCGCCCTGCAAGTTGAAAAAGCGACCCATACAGACAGCAGCCGTGGCATTAGCGTTAGCACATCTGTATGAGGACCATCTGCGCTTTCGTGAAATTTCATGTATTCAGCTGCACATCAAAAGAGCCAGATGCTCTAAAGACAACTTCCCTGAAAACATCCGTTTAGAAAAAACTCATCCATTTAAAAAATCCATGTTACAAGTTAAGACTGAACAAGGAAAATTAAGCAAGATTGGCTCTAAAGACTTGACCGTATCCCCCAGTCTATGTGGGATCTCATGCTGGCCTTCAGTACAATATTAACAAGTGCCTATGTAGCAAAAAAAAGTCCTTTAAACTGTAGCTGCAACAGGATTTTGCTCTCCTACACCCTGCATAACATTTTGAATGGTCAGCTTTTTTACAGTATAGGACAGAACACTTTTTTTACAGCATAGTATTGGTTGCCACTGGGAGCTCATAATTTCTAAAAAACTGTACTTAGTTTTCAGTTTCTTTCGATAGCTTATTATATTATTTAGTCTGCTCAGAAAACTTCTGTGTCAAGCTGAACCACTTTTTATTTTGCAACAGTAAGCTGAAATTTTGTAATTCAACCACCAATTTTGTCCACCCTGTCATGGACAAAACAGATTAATAATACTTCCATGGTACTGTGGTACTACAAAGTTCCATTTTCAGAAAGATACTGTGTCACTTTCCCAATATAATTATTTTTCTGAAAATATTTGTGAATCATGAAAATTATGATACTAATATTTGCTTCCATTACACTTTTATTTTCAGTTCCACACAAAAATGAAGGAAAAATATATATGAACAAAAAATAAATTGAAATTATTTATCCTAGTTATTTATTTAATATTCAATTATAATGTTTTATTAGCCAAAAGAAATTATTTTGGTCAACTTGAAGACAACAGCTACGATGATAGGGCAAAGGCCTGACTCAGTTCAGCAGGGCTCCATATTTATGAAATAACAGGAAGCTATAGTTGTGGATGGCATTTTATTAGGGCATATAAATTATTTAGCAGGACAAATCTGAATGATATTCAGAAAAAATTATCAATGTTTTCTTTGTTTTATATCAGATTACAACACAACCTTTCCAACAGTAACAATTTCATGGCACAGATTAAGTGTATGATCTTAAACAGATAAGGTCAAATTGGGTAGTATGTCACCACATGACGAAACACCTTGCGATCCCAGTTGGCAAACCCCTAGGCAGACACACTGTCCAGTTCCACCCTCTGAAAGTGCCTATCTGTCTGCCACAGCCAGGTGCTATGTGGGCGTCCCCTTAGGGGAAGGTGCCACATGGCTGTAGTGCCTTAACTGGCACTCCTTCACAATGCACCTGAATATTAATTTCTATATGTGTTACTATAAATTGATCCAAAATACATTACATGGCCAAAAGTACTCTATGTGGACACCAGCTTGTCCAACATCTCAGTTGAGTACAGTAGGTCAGCTCATTGTTGCTTTAATAGCCTCTACTTTTCTGGCAAAGCTTTCCATTAGATGATGGGACATTGCTGGGTTTGCTGCCAATCAGGTTGGATATTGATATTGGGTGATCAGCACTTGTGCAACCAACCACTTCACAGTTGAACTTGTTCCCAGACATTTTGTCCTTCACAATCACTTCACTTGTGTTTGACCAGGACAGGTCTAACAGGGCAGGTAGTGAACTGACTTGAAACTGACTGAAAATATGGCCTCCTATTATGGTGCCAAGTTGGAAAGTCACTAACCTCTGCTGTAAAACAACCACCCATTCTGCTGTTAATGTTTGTTGTGGGAGATTGTATAACAATGTACTTAATAGTTCATCTGTGTCAGTGGTGGGTGTGGATTAAAAAGGAAGTTCCTCTGATCAATTGGGGTGTCCACATACTTTTGTTCATAAAAGCAGCTTTTGAAATTCAGTATTCTTTAGTTGTTTACCTCATAATTTCCAAATGAATGAGCCACAGTTTACAAACTGTGTACAAAGATACTATTCGGAACCAGAATGAACATTCACACAGTGATAGTTGGTTTCAAGTCCGTAATTTAAACTGTAGGAAGAATAGCAATCCCACATAACCTACTCACTGCTCAAACATCTCATTATTGTGATAGGCATTTGCTCACATAATCAAGACAGACTTAATATGTATGTCCATCCTGTCAAGAACAGAAGCATTACAGGGCAGATAAAACAGGGTGGACATTTTGAGCTAAAATGAGCATTTGATGAAAGCATGATTGACAGTTAGGTAGTGGCTATCGAAATATGACAGGGTGCACAGCAATTCCAAAAACATACAAAAAATGTTTGTCATGAAAAATGCAACTAACTTATCAAGAGACGTATGAAATGTTTTCTGTAGTTTCTTTTGCAATTTTTATTTAATCATTTAAAATACATATTGAAGAAGTAAGCAACCCCTGGGACATGTGAAAATCCTCTACATCCCACCAAATAAAATGCTGCAGAATGTATAAAGTGCATTTTAACTCAAATGTCGTTGTACCGATATATTCATAGCTATGCATCCATTCATAATAGAAGCTGGGGCAAAACAGTACTTTGCGATATTTATGTAAACATTGGATCGCTTTACTGAGGACATCTAAGGCCCCCTAAACTGTGAATGACCCTTATACTTTCCCATTGCATTAAAAAATTAATAAATAAACAAAGCTGCCATCTTCTCGCAGAGGAGCGCAGGTTCGGGGGAACCTGACTGTCCTGCAGGAACGTACGCAGCTGGCTACACGATGGACGGATGGGAGAAGTGGAGGGTCGTGTGTCTGGCAGCTCTTTCCGTGGAGGACATCGAACATATCTACCTATTCGGAACCTTGATAACGGGTCTTATGCTGATTGGATTAGGCATCGCCCTGGTTTATCGGAAATTGAAGAAAACGGTGACAGCCGCTCAAAACCCCTCTAGGCTGGCCAAATTGATTGACGGTCTTGGCAGAGCTGTTGGCGCTCAGACTATGGCTATAGATCGCAAACTGGATAACATCACAGTGTCTAATGACCGTAGATCTGATTACATCACCGTGACTATGGACCGCAGACTGGATAACATCACGGAGGAGCTCAAGGCTTTGCGCAGGATTTTAGACGACGGGGACCAGCGTGGACATTAGAGGAGCTGCGAAATTGCAGCTTCTCGCACGAAAACCCAAACAACCCTATTCTATCTTATTTTGGCTCCCCCCTAATCAGCACGGGCCTTGGCCAAGGCCTCTGCTGAGCTCAACAACTCCCCCCTGAAGAACAAGGCAGCGAGACTCTCTTGCATTCCTCTCCCCCAACCACAAGGACACCCTACCCCCATCCCACGCCTTCGCCGCTTCATACCCCCAGCATGAACGAGCGGGTCCTTGTACAGCGCCGTCTGGCTGCAGGAACGGATGGCTGTTTGTCTATGCTGGACTACCTCCACCTCCCCATTCCCCACCCCTGTTGCAAGTCTCGACTTTGGTGTTGTGAGCTGTGGTGACTATGTGCTTATTGCTGAGGTGTTTTTTTTCTCTGTTCCTATATTGTACTCCCTACTGGAGTACAGTCTGGGGGCTGTTTTTTTTTATTCACCTCCACTCTCCTCGCGTAATCTTGTTTCTCTGAGTTTTCCTATAGTCCCCTGTCTTCCTGACCTGTCTACCCCCTACGTGTGTTGTATATGTATGGTCGGGTTGATGGCCAATATTTCGCTGGTACTTGTGACTAGTGACAAGGTGTACTGCAACAGCAATAAAGGGTTTCATCAATCAATCAATCAATCAAATAGAATAAACCATAAGAATAAAGAATAAGAATAAACCAGGACTACTGTTGAACGTCAATATAAGAGATTCTTAATTTTTCCTGGTCATGAGCACCTAATGAATTACCACAAGTTATTACCCTAATTTTACTGTTACTTTATATTATTTTTGGGTGATTCTAGCACTAACAATTCCATTCTGAGTCTATATGAATGATTAATTTGATATTGTAAAATAATATTAAGTGGCACAGTAGCACTGTTGCCTCACATGTCTGGGACCAGGGTCTAAGTCGCTGCAATGACTCTGTGTGTGTGGTGTTTGCATGTTCTCTCCATGTTGCCCTGGGGTGTCCTACAGGTACTCCCCCCACAATTCAAAAACATGCAGAAGTTTGAATAGCTGTGTAGGTAGAGATGAATGGATATGGGGGCAGAGTCTAGGGGTGGCAACTAATATATAATATAAAAAGCTATTCATGACTTAAGCCAATAAATACACACATTTTTTTTTGGGGAGGGGAGGACTAAAAACATTTTAGTGGGACTAAAGCCCCCTTAAAATAGGCCTAACAACGCCACTGATTGGAGTTACCGAAGTGCGTGTGTGTATGAATGAATGGTGTGTAAGTGTGCCCTGCAATAAGTTGGTGCCCCATCCGGGGTTGCTCCCTTGCCCATACGCTCTGGAAACCCCACAACCCTGAATAGGATAAGTGGTTACAAGAAATGGATGGATAAATAATATTAATAGCTTGCATGCACATCCTCTTGTTTGACAGTGTGAAAGGGTGCAAACTTCTTATTTTAAGCATTTGGGCATTCTGGAAAAAAAGGTAACGCTTACCTTTCTAAGGAGGAGGTTTTGTTCTTAGAAGTCCAGTGTGTTGTACCAGCGATTGTGTTTTCTGAGTTGTTTAGACCCTATGGTAAATCCTCCACAGAAACTCTGTCATCAGATAAATATGTATGCTGTGAGCGCTGGTCTGGAGCTGTGTGTGTATAGAGAAGAGAGCGAGCGAGCGAGCGAACGAGAGAGAGAGAGACAGAGAGAGAAAAAGGGAGGAGTACACAGTGTAACTTCCTTCAATACCGACACACGGGCATTTATTCATATCCATCCGGTCGAGCATGCCGTGAGAACTAGATAACATAAATCATATAAATCATAAAATGAATCAGTAAAAACACGCATTTTCCTAAAAAATAACCAAACAAACGTAAATACTGTACAGCTCGCTCACGCCATTGCAAAATGGACATAAATCTCGTACCTCGTTGGTCGCGTTAATTCAAGAGGAGTTAAAGAAAGAAAACTTATGATTGCAGCTTATACAATAACTCAAATCTCCATGAATAGACACAATAACTTTAAATACTTTCTCAGCCGCATAACAAGTGCTGCGCTTAACTGAGCAAAATGAAAATGTTACCAACAAAACTGACCAGACCTCAACCCAAACGCAAGATTAGTTCCGCTATAGAAATGCTAGAAAGATCCTTACTAACATATGCCTTTAATTATGTTAATTACTAAATTCTTCATTTAAATCAAATAATGCTGGGATTTCAGTTATGTTTAAATTATTCTTATATTTAAATTAATTAAATAAACTTAAAGCAACATAACTGACCCTAATGGCAGTTACACTCCCACCAAATCACTGGTGATTTCCCATAATGAACCTAATGAATGCAATATTCCAGAATGAGACATTTTGAGACCAGGCATTAGGAAAGGTAGAAAGCAAAGCTGCTTATTCAGCTTCAAGCAGGCTTACTGTCTTATGAATAGGCCTCTCTAGATAGACTGGTTTAGTGAGTCGCATTCCTTGCTTGTCTAGTGCTGTGTCACTGACTAGCAATTGCAGCTTTCGCACATGTCCATCCTCATCAGGATACACTGCAGTAACCTTAGCCAGCCTCCATTTATTCCATGGCAGTATCATCTTGTACAACCTATTGGCCTTATCTTTGGTAATTGCCTCCTTCCTGCATTGAAGACCTTGAATTTCTTCAGAGAAGGTTGCCCTTTGGACAGTGCTTATGATGGTAAGTTCAGCCTCCTTTCTCTCTTCAAGACTTGTGGCTTCATTGCTTTTTGATGTCAAGCCTTTGAGCTCCTTTACACGCCGTATAAGCCTGGCTATAGCTTTGACTAATCTCGTCCGCAGGAGAATTTCTGGAAGCGATCAAGCAGGGAAATTTCTGTTGTCAAAGTCCTCTGTGCAAAGGTCTTGCAAACTTCTGGGTCTTCATCTGCAATATCTCCCACCTTCATATCTCCACTGGGAAGTTCATCTCGCCAGAGAAAGTCTGGACCAGTAAACCAGTTGGAAGTCTTAAGGTCCCTTGATGCATGGTCAGCGGGATTGTCTTCAGAAGTTACGAATCTCCACTGACTTGGACATGTACTTTCTTTAATACGCTGTATGTGGTTTGCCACAAACACGTGAAACCGCCTCGCATCATTGCTGACATTTCCAAGGACAACCTTCGAGTCTGTCCAAAAGAATTCCTGTGCACCTATTTCCAACTCTTTTCTGAGCAGGTCACTTGTGAGTACAGCAACAACAGCAGCTGCCAGCTCAAGTCTTGGTATAGTGGTAACTCTTATAGGACCCACTCTAGCCTTGCCCATGACTAAAGAATGGTAGATTTGCCCTGATGCGTTGATTGCTCTCACATAGGTAACATTCCCCATACCCTATGACACTTGCACCTGAGAAATGATGGAGTTCGAATCTTTGGACTTCTTTGAAACTAGCTGGAAGGTAACAATATTGGATCTAAGAAAATCATCTAAGAAAATCATGGATTTGATCAACTGGTCTCTCAATGCAATTGACACCATCTTCTCGCAGAGAGCGTGGGTTTGGGGGAACCTGACTGTCCTGCGGGGACGCACGCAGCTGCCTACATGATGGACGGATGGGAAAAGTGGAGGGTAGTGTGTCTGGCGGCTCTGTCCGTGGAGGACATCGAAGATATTTACCTATTCGGAACCATGATTACAGGTCTGATGCTGATTGGAATAGGCATCGCCCTGGTTTATCGTAAATTGAAGAAAACGGTGACAGCCGCTCAAAGCCCCACTAGGCTGGCCGGGATGATTGACGGAGTTGGCAGAGCTGTTGGCACTCAGACTATGGCTTTTGATCGTAAATTGGATACCATCATTGTGACTATGGACCGCAGACTTGATAACATCACAGAGAAGCTCACGGCTCTGCAAAGGATTTTGGATGGCGGAGACTAGTGTGGACATTAGAGGAGCTGCGAAATTACAGCTTCTCGCCCGAAAACCCAAATAACCATATTCAATCTGCTTTTGGCTCCCCCCTAATCAGCACTGGCCTTGGCCAAGGCCGCTGCTGAATTCAACAACTCCCCCTAAGGAACAAGGCAGTGAAACTCTCTTGCATTCCTCTCCCCCAATCCCAAGGACTAACCTCCCCCCCATACCACGCCTTCGCCGCTTCATACCCCCAGCGTGAACAGGCGGGTCTGTTGACCGGCGCTGGACTTGGCACAGGACCGGATGACTGTTTGTCTATGCTGGACTACCTCCACCTCCCCATTTCCCTCCCCTGTTGCAAGTCACGACTTTTTTATGTTGTAAGGTGTGGTGACCACGTGCTTATGTTGCTGAGGTGTTTTTTCTGTTGCTATATTATACTCCCTACTGGAGTACAGTCTGGGCGCTGTTTTTTTTATTCGCCTCTTCTCTCCTCATGTACTTCTGTTTTCTCTGTTTTTCCTATATCCCCTGTCTACCTGACCTCTCTAACCCCTGTAATGTTTGTATATGTATGGTTGGGTTGATCGGGACAAAATTAATTACACTGCATGTTGTACCTGTACAACTGTGCATGTGACAAATAAAGCAATCTCTTGAATCTCTTGAATCTTGACATCAGATAGATTCTTTAAGTCCAAGAGCCAGGATTCCCATTGTGGCCGAAGATCATCATGTAGTGGTTCATCCCATCCAGTCTTCTCTTGGAACGTTTGTTAAAAATATTTGCTTCCCAAGTAGAATGAAAGGTGCCACAAAGCCGAGAGGGTTGTAGATAGAGGCTACTGTCAACAAAACGCCTCTTCTAGAGAGCGGGCGTTCGCTTACAACCACTCTGAATTGAAATTGATCTGAAGTGACACACCATTTGACACCTAGGGCTCTCTCAATTTGTGGCTCACCTAAAGTTAAATCTCGATGTTGTACTGTCTCAATACACTCTTCATTGGGAATTGATGCAAGTACCTCCTGGCAATTGGAAATGAACTTGCGGACCCGTAGCATGCCAACGCTGCAGAGCTGTCTTGCTTCATTACCTAAGTGCACCGCTTCAGCCTCTGTCGAGATATTTACCAGACCATCATCCACATAAAAGTACCTTTCAATGAAGCTGATGGAGGCTTCGCTGAAAAGACCACGTCCTTGGGAGGCAAAGTACCTTAGACCATAGTTTGCACATCTTCTACTGTCTGGCAGACTCGGCCTACCCTCCTCAAATGCCAAAGGCATTTCACAGTGACCGTTTGCCTTGCTTCTGATTTCCTTCCTGCATAATTGCTAAGAAGCGATCTTCTTGAGAGAAGCGAGCATCCTCTGCAGTTTACATGTTGGGTGCCTCCTTTTACATGTGTCACAGACACTCCTCCTTCCACAGTTCTTTGAAAGGTGTCCTAATTCTAAACATCCAAAACACAACTTTCTCGTTTGCACAAATTTAACTCATTCTGCAATTGACTTGTTCATAAACCTTCTACATGTGTGAAGGCCATGAGATGGTCTCTCACAAAAGATGCACCTTTTAGCATCTGGGTTCTCCTCAGAGCTGCTTGCCAGTACCTTTGCTCCAATGCTTCGGGTCTTTGGTGGCACCACCTTTTCACTGTCACTAGACTTTAGCGCATGAAGTGAGGTTACCGGATTACAAGCTCTCTCAGCTTCCTTTGTGACAAACTCAACAAACTGGCTGAAACTAGGGAATGCCATGCTTTCTTCCTCAATTTCAATGACTCTTCTATTCCATCATGTTATTAACCAGTCAGTCAGCTTGGTGAGTATTCTTTGATTTTCACCACAATCATTCAGGACTTCAAGACTCTTAATCTGAGACATTGCTCCTTGGCAGCCTCTCTTAGTTCATAGCTGTCTTTGGGTCCTATTTTTGGCCATGAGGTAAGCTTATCCCTAAAGGCCTTTGCAATCATGAAAGAAGTTCCTTTCCTTACCTTTCTTCCAAGATGTCCAACACCGCATGGTAAGCTGTCTCTGTGCCTAACAGGAAATAACTCTCTATAGCCTTCTTTGCAGGTCCGCTGACGTACTTACGGAGGTAGTAGATTTTCTCATTTACTGTAATGTTCTTCCTGCGTATCAGTGTTTGAAAGGACATTTTCCAGTCTTTATACTTTAATGGATTCCCACTGAACACAGAAGGCTCCGGTACAGGGAGCCGGCTTGCATTGATGGATTCTGCTATTGCTTCGGCAAGTACTATAATGTTATCTCCCTTATGAGCGCTAGTAGCAGGTTCACCTCTGGTAGCGATTTGTGTCATCACTGCAGGTTGCACACTATGTGTCATATGTTGCGGTGGTGCTACATGAAGCTCTGGAAGACTTCTTGCGATATGTGCCTGAACGTCCTGTATAGGTTTGCAGTCATGGAACCAATCTAACAACTCTTCATCGGATCCTACATCTTGTTCATAGACCTGCATATGTGCCTTTGCAGCATTCATCTCCTTAACTGTCTCCAAGCGCTCAATCTGCCAGCACTTCTCTGCTAATGCATTTTGTCTAGCAGCATTTTCAGCTTCTTGTAGCATGATTCTCTGTCTATTCTTGCTTTCAAGGTTTGCAAGATTTTGTTTCTCACATTCTATATCTTGTAAGACCTTCAAAGTGGCTCGTGTCGCAGCTAGATCTGCAGTGGCTTCTTGCTTCTTTGCAGAGGACAGGCTTGAACGTTTTGATCTGATGCTTGAACTGCTTGCAGTCCTTGGACCTTTATAGCTTGAACTGGATGGCTGAGATGCTGTAGATGAGAACACTGAGCCAGTCTCAGTCCAGTGTGCTCGTTATTTATGAGAATCTTCTTTGTGTTTCTCTTTAAGATGATCCCATGCATGTTCCCAGATCATTCTAGAGACAGCATCACAAGTATCTACTCTGCTATATGTCTCTCCATCAGGTGGAATGCAAAGGCGTAAATCTTCTTAAGCTTGCTTTACCTCTGTTGAAGCACAGTGAATCTTGGTCAGGAGCTCTTGTAGGCCTTCGCTGGACAGAGGTCCACGGAGTGCCTTTTTGGCTTCCTTAGCAAGATCCTTCCATTTGCCATAAGTACTCATGAAGCAATGCTGAAGCCCTTTGCATTTGTCATCATGGAGTTCTTGACCCTTTTCGGTAAGTCTTTGGGTTCTAAGACTTCGTAGTCCTTCTGGAGCAGAAGCCTGGGTCTCTACACTCACCTCAACCACTCTTGGTGGGTTTATGTCTTAAGGTTCACTATCAAAGGTCTTAGACTGCAGCTGTGACCTTACAGCTAGATCATTACTATCCAAGTCCTGTTTATTAGTTTCATGCACATCCATTTTCAGAACTGTTTTAACTAACTTATTTGTTTGACTGAAATGTAACTAAATTAATTTAATCTATTAGCACAGCCTTAATGTTACTCTACACCTATGATACAGATTGCAGCAATAACTGAAATTATATTAGCTGATCTAAATATCATTAGTGTCCTAGAACTGTCATAAACAACCACTTTTACATGCAAATTGACTTATTTTCACACACAATTAAAATACTTCCATTAAACACTTAGAAAATTACATCAATACTGCTTGTACTATGGTAATATACCTTTAAATGTCATTCATACAATGACTTAACGACCAACTGCGGTGAAATCAGCAATAACTTGAACGTAAAACATGTACATAACACCGTAACTTTATCCTTCAGCACTTATACTCCCTTAAATACATTCACGTGGCCATTCCACTATTTAACATTTAACTTGTTTTAAATGTGTTACTTCTGAATGGCTTAACCATGCAAACCTCCCAAACTACGATTGTCGGTGCATGCACAGTCTTATCTGTTTGATGCTAGGGATCGATGAAACTCTGAGGAATTTGTTTGCGATTCTTCACCCATCTCTTCACCTCGTGTCGAACAGTGTGAGTTCTCACTGTAACTCCCCTCAATTACGAACATGAACACAAGTTGATCTCTGCATGATCACAGGCATTTATTCATATCCATCCGGTAGAGCATGCCGTGAGAACTAGATAAAATAAAACACATAATTCATAAAATGTATCAGTAAAAACACAGGCATTTTCCTAAAAATAACCAAACAAACGTAAATACAGCTCACTCACGCCTATAGTTGTTTTTGGCCACCTGTCTTAATTTTAGTTTTAGTCTAGTCTTTGTGTCAAGCTGTCATTTTAGTTATTATTAGTCTTAGTCACATCCATACTCATTTTAGTCTAGTCAAGTTTCAGTCGACTAAAAGTCTGAGCATTTTAGTCATATTTTAGTCAGAATTATCCATGACTATTTTAGTCTAGTTTTAGTCAACAAAAATTTATGACATTTTAATCTAGTTTTAGTCAATGAAAACTGATGACATTTTAGTCTAGTTTTAGTCAATGAAAATGGTATTTTAGTCTCTTTATTTTAGTAATGCAATTCTATTTTACCTAGTCAGTAGTACAAGTACCTAGTAGAATAGACAAAAACAAATTTTTCTTTTAGTCAAACGCATTTCACAATTAAAACAAGGTCATCTTATTATTATATTATTGTTACCTTATAGACTCAAGAATACTCTACATCCATTCCAGACACGGAAGTGTCATGCCTGGCTCGTCCGATCCTCGTGTGTGCCACGCCTCCCTCGTTACCTTGTGTTACTTCCTGATTGGGATCACCTGTTGCTTGTTCAGTTCAGCCTGTCTTGAGTATTTAGTCCGTGTCTCAGTCAGTATTCCCGAGTTCTGTCATTGTATTGTCATGTTTGATGGTCGATGTCTGCCCGGGTCCCTTAATAAACCCCGTTTGTGCGTATTACCGGCTCTACTCGCCTGCTTCCCCGCTCGCCTGCCTGCATGCACGTGACATAACAGAACTCCCAAATGACGCACCGCAGCAGGAAGAAGACCTATGGCTCATCCTGCTGCATGAGGTGGCATACTGGCGAGAGCAGTCAGAGGTCCGAGAGGACCCCGGCTTATTCGCCTTAGCTGACCAGAGCTGGACCCTCCTGCAAGAGGTTACCCCACGCACCGAAGCGCACGCAATGGCGGAAGTGCGCGCTCTCCTGCAGCAGCTCATCAGCAAATGGAAGGAGAAGCGGCAGTCGCCGCTCTCCTTCTCAGAGGCAACCCCACCTCCACCTACCTGTCCCAGCCGGCGAAGAAAAAGAAAGAAGCGCAAGGGAAAAGGAGGAGAAGAAGCCCCGACAATCTTCTTGGGGGCTTGCTCTCTCTCCGAAGCCTCTCTCCACGCTGAATGTCGGGAGGAACCCCTCCTGATACAACAGCCAATCATCCCAGCCGCGCAGCTGCCTTTGGAGGCTTATAATGGCCGCACGCATGAGGTGCCCGCTGATGCCACCGCTCTGCCCACGGCACCGCCTGACCCGCCTGTGCCTGACCCACCTGTCCAGCCCGGCTCGCCCCTCCTGCCTGTCAAGCCCGGCTCGCCCGCGGCTCTGGCTGCACCGCCTGCGGCCACACCCGTGGCTCCGGCTGCACCGTCTGCAGTCACGCCTGCTACCTCACTGGAGGCCCTGACTCCAGTCCCCCCAGCTCAGGTCCTAGTCCCTGAGGAGGTCCCGGACAGCCTGACTGCCGCTCCCAGCTCCATAGAGGAGGAGCTCGTATGGGACCCCTCAGGGACCTTCCTTATGACTTCTTTCCCCTCGCCTCGACGTGGGCGATCCCGACCAGGACCCCGCCTATCTGTGTCCCGTAAGGGGAGGGGACATAGACGTCGGGCCAGGGTCCCGCCCGCCCTGCCCCCTGGCTCGCCCTCGCTCACTTTGGTGGGGGCTCGGGGCGCGCCTGCGGTTTCTCCAGCTCCGGGCCGGCGGTCGCCTGTGGGTCCCCCTCCGTAACCTAGTCCCCCGGCCTCAGTCCCGCCTCCTACTCCGCGACGGTTGCCTGTGTGCCTTCGCTGGCTGCGGCTTCCCCCTTCTCCTTCCCTTTGCTGTTGGCCCCTCCGACTCCCTCCTTGTCTCCTCCGTCTGTCCCTCGTCCTGTCTCCTTGTTCCCGTCGTGGTCCCCTCCTGCACCCTCCTCCCAGTTGCTTGCGGCCCCTCCGGCTGCCGACCATCTGAGCTCCCTCGGGCTCCCCTTTGTCCTTCGTCCGTTCCTGTCTGGCCTCCCCTGTCTGCTCCTGGTCCCTTTGTCCCTCCTGTCTCTGCTCCTCGTCCCCCTGTCGTGCCTCCGTTCACTCCTGGCCATTTTAGTACAGTGAACTCATTGTCATGTTCAAGAAACCAATTTGAAATGATTCGAGCTTTGTGACATGGTGCATTATCCTGCTGGAAGTAGCCATCAGAGGATGGCTACATGGTGGTCATAAAGGGATGGACATGGTCAGAAACAATGCTCAGGTAGGCCGTGGCATTTAAACGATGCCCAATTGGCACTAAGGGGCCTAAAGTGTGCCAAGAAAACATCCCCCACACCATTACACCACCACCACCAGCCTGCACAGTGGTAACAAGGCATGATGGATCCATGTTCTCATTCTGTTTACGCCAAATTCTGACTCTACCATTTGAATGTCTCAACAGAAATCGAGACTCATCAGACCAGGCAACATTTTTCCAGTCTTCAACTGTCCAATTTTGGATGAGCTCGTGCAAATTGTAGCCTCTTTTTTTCCTATTTGTAGTGGAGATGAGTGGTACCTGGTGGGGTCTTCTGCTGTTGTAGCCCATCCGCCTCAAGGTTGTGCGTGTTGTGGCTTCACAAATGCTTTGCTGCATACCTCAGTTGTAACGAGTGGTTATTTCAGTCAAAGTTGCTCTTCTATCAGCTTGAATCAGTCGGCCCATTCTCCTCTGACCTCTAGCATCAACAATGCATTTTCGCCCACAGGACTGCCGCATACTGGATGTTTTTCCCTTTGCACACCATTCTTTGTAAACCCTAGAAATGGTTGTGCGTGAAAATCCCAGTAACTGAGCAAATTGTGAAATACTCAGACCGGCCCGTCTGGCACCAACAACCATGCCACGCTCAAAATTGCTTAAATCACCTTTCTTTCCCATTCTGACATTCAGTTTGGAGTTCAGGAGATTGTCTTGACCAGGACCACACCCCTAAATGCATTGAAGCAACTGCCATGTGATTGGTTGATTAGATAATTGCATTAATGAGAAATTGAACAGGTGTTCCTAATAATCCTTTAGGTGAGTGTATATTGAGAAAGTGACGCCATCTGTGCGCCCGAATGGGAGACACAGGAAACAAAAATACTGCATAATAATAATAATAATAATGCGATTAAACTAAAGGAAATAACGTCTCGTTTTTGTCAACGAAAATGAAGAGACATTTTAGTATAGTTTTTATTTTGTAAACCAAATTTAGTCTCGTTTTTATTCATGAACAATATTGCATGATATATTTTGTTATAGTTATCATCACGTGACCAGCACTTACGTTGCGTCTCGTCTCATCAAAAAGGTTCGCTGACGAAGATATTTCGTCAAAAATTTCGTTGACGATAACAACACTACTCACGCCATTGCAAAATGGACATAAATCTCGTATCTTGTTGGCCGCGTTAATTCAAGAGGAGTTAAAGAAAGAAAACTTATGATTGAAGCTTATACAATAACTCAAATCTCCATGAATAGACAATATAACTTAAAACACTTTCTCAGCCGCATAACAAGTGCTGCTCTTAACTGAGCAAAATGAAAATGTTACCAACAAAACTGACCAGACCCCAACCTAAACGCAAGATTAGTTCTGCTATAGAAATACTAGAAAGATCCTTACAAACATATGCCTTAAATTATAATTATGTTAATTACAAAATTTTTCATTTAAATCAAATAATGCTAGGATTTCAGTTATTTTTTACATTATTCTTATATTTAAATTAATTAAATAAACTTAACTGCAACATAACTGACCCTAATGGCAGTTACACACAGACAAATGGTCTTTTTTCCAAACCAACCTGATCCTTGACCCGAAAACGCATACATGTCACATGCAGCAGTCACAAATCCGTGTTAGGCCTACAGCAAAAAAGTCACATTGTTGATCTTCATCAGGGGATGTTTTAAGTTCCAAACATTATTGCAGATAATATAGAAAATCCAGGTAAGAAAACCTGTATATTCATCATTTTTGCTTCGGCTTTAATACTAAGCATGTATGGGTGGCCTTTTATTTGAGAAATTCACCTACGTACAATACAGAAATTAATTTATTCCACTAGCAGGTTTAAGTATAGGCAACATGGGCAGCTACCCAGGGTGTCATCTTGCCGGGGGTGCCCAAAAAAAGTGAAATTTGTGGGATTGGTCTTCTATTGCTCATTTGCATGTCACATCAGTGATATGTCACCGTGTGGGTCACTTAACCTTGTCAAAGTCAATGCCCTGATTCTAGTGTGTGAACTAGGCAAATTAGCACTCAAACCAAAGATGGGGGGAGGGGGGGGGGTTAGGGTAGGCTGTTCTCAGGAGCTAACCCATCGCAGGCTACACTCACACCTGTGGACAATTTGGTAACTCCAATCAGCATCAGCATGACTTTAGAGCAATTGGAGGAAACCCCCTGATGACACCAGGAGAACATGACGACTCCACACATAGAACTATGCTTATGCTACGTTCACACTGCGAGCGGCGAGAGTGTCAAAGCGACCGGAAGTCATTCATTCTCTATGGGAGGGAGCGTCGGGAGGCGTCGAGGAGCGGCGCGGCGCGATCTGGGCGGCGGGAGCGTCAGATAGAAGTTGAATCCCAGTCAACTTTATGGTAATGAGCTGTGACGCGGTTGGGCGTCAACCAATGGGAATGTAGAGATGCTCCGCTAAAGAGAGCGCCGCAGAACATAAGCGTGTAAACTTTTGTTCCGACCCAACCGTTCCTAGGCACAATGGAGGAGAGACTTATTATTGCTGTGGCCGGGTACCCAGTTATATATGATGTGTCTCTGTTTGCATACAGGGACATAAATAAAAAAAAATGAGGCATGGACCAGAGTGTCCGAAACAATCGGTGTTCCAGGTGAGATGGTGAAGTGCATAATATATTTTTTTGATCAGTAGTAATTTAGGCACCATAGCAGAGAAAACAGTGCAAATTGTCGGTAATGTTATACTTATTTATAGCATTAGTGTTTGTCAAAACATAATTATGTGTTTTAGTAGAACTGTCGTGATACATTTTAAGTACTATTTATGTTAACTAAAGAAACATAAAGCACAAGCAACTACTTGGCGATCATCCATTGTGAGAAGGTAAATTTGAAAAGAAGCGCTACACTATTTATAGGTAACATTTTCCCTCCAGAACACTTGATTTTAAGCGGGAATGCAAATAACTTGCTCACAACAATATTTATTTGACAAATTATGTCCTATCAGGAGTCGGCGCAAAGATATAAGCTACACGTTTGTTTGTTTTGCGGCCCATTTAAAAAGTTCTCAGAGCTTGGCATTTTGAGTGGCCTTGTCCCCGCCCACTCTATGACGTCAGAGAGTGTCTCCGGCGTTGGCTAGCGTCGCGTTCAGGGCGGCGGGAGCGACAGCTGGTGTCTTTGATGCTCGCGGTGTGAACGTAGCATTACACTTGAATGCAGGTCTCAGATATGCGAGGCAACAGCACTAACCACTGCACCACCATGCCACTCCAATCCTGAACCAGCTTTACATCAGTACATGACAACCCCCCCTACTTGGCTTTATACTGTATAAGCACACCGTTTAAAGTAGATTTTCCTCCCATGTGTGGTTAGAATCCTAAAAAAACATAAAACCCTTCACTACGGTCTATTCAACACAAAGATGTACCAAACTATACATCTCTTAAATGGTGTATATATATTAACATTACTTTCCCATGTTTACTACCTGTCATTAATAATTTTATGACCAACCAAGCCCATTGGGGCGGGTTCATCTCTCTTCTGTTCTTCCTCAGTCCATGCCATTTGTGTTGTGTTTTCTGACTGTGGTATTGGGTCCTCTTGTTGGAACTTCTTCACAAATGTTGTCTTTCTAGTGTATGTGGCTCCTTTTGGAGATTGAACCACAACACTATTTCCGGCTTTGCTCATGACTCTGTGTGGCATCTTGTTAAATGTTGTCGAGAGCTTGTCTGTCTTGTCCTGTCTCAGGAGAACCTGGTCCCCCACTGACACTTGTGACTGCCTCTCTCCACCTGATATCAGCAGCTATGTTGTACTTCCCTTTTTGTTCTGCGTCCATGTCCCGGGCCTCTAGGTCATTCTGTGGAGTGCTTAGGTCTGGGAGTTTTCCTCTCATTTTTCTCTTGAAGAGTGATTAATTGTGTAGTGGTAGAGTGATTACTTGACCTGTAAACAGTCACATAGTTTCGTAATTCTTTCCTTCAGCCTGCGCGATGTATATTCTTTTCACCATTGACACATTTTGTATTTCTACCTCTGCGTTGGCCTTGGCCCATTTTGGTGTTTTTACTTGTCTAATTCCGTTTGTCTGACAGAAATCCTGGAACTGGGATGACAAAAACTGCGGGCCACAGTCGGATCTGAGTGTAATCGGAAGGCCGTGTCAGTTGAATATCTCTTCCATGCAGTAAATTACCCTGTCTGTTGTGGTTGTGGTAGTAATTCACTACTACTAATACTGAGTGTCCTGATGGCAAGGGTCCCAGCAGGTCGGTGGCCAGGTCCTGCCACGGTCCTTCTGATAATGGTGTTAGCCTAAAGGGCTCGGGCACACCGGGTCTTGCCACTATTTGTCACGCATGACAAGATGTTTCTATGCCGCCCGGTACATTCCCGGCCACCACGTCTTGGTCCTAAGATGCTGTTTGATGCCCACAATGCCTAAATGTCCCTCCTGAGCCAAGGCAAGGGCTCTAGCTCGCAATTTATAGGGTAACACAAGCTGTGTTTCCCTCAATACCAATTGTCTCACCGTGCAGAGTTCATTGCCTATTGGTGCATATGCCTCGCACTTATCATAGCAGCCACTCCGGATTGCCTGTCTTACCTCTCCAAGTTCCTTGTCAACTGCAGAGGCGTCCTCCACCTCCTTGGCTCTCGGGGTTGCGTTCACGGCTATGAATCGCACATAGTCCTCTGCGCCATGGGCGTGCTCCCATTGTGTCCTCCGTTTCCCCAGTAGCCTTCTGATGTGTTCTCTGGCTGTCGTACCTCAACCACTGCTCTCACTCTTTCCACGGTGGACCCTATGCTTTTTTGAGAGAGTAACATGCCCATGAAGACTAGTTTCTTTATGTTAAATTGACATTTGTCCCCGTTCAGGATCACGCTGCAATTCTCTAGCCACCTCAAAACAGCTAGTAGACATTGGTCATGGGTTTCCTGGTTAGGGCCATGCACAATTATGTCGTCAGATATGTTCTCTGCCCTTTCATTGCCAGTTAGGGCTGTTGCAATTTCGTATTGATATTGTTTGCTTGCTGATGGTTCCCCAAAGATCAGTCTCTTGTACCTGTATGTTCAGGTGTGCACTGCAAATGTTGTTATGCCTCTAGACTCTGGCGTTAGTTCAAGTTGATGATATCCCCACTTCAGATCTAATTTGCTGAATACAACTCATTCATTCAGTCCTTATAAGATCTCATCCACGGTTGGGATTGGATATCTCCCTCTTATAATGGCAGTGTTTGCTCTTCTCATATCGAGGCACATGCAAATGTCACCCTCCGCTTTGGGGGCCACCATCACTGGATTTACCCAAGGTGTGGGGCCCTCTACACTCTCAATTATGTCCAAATCCAGCAATTGTTTGATTTTCTTTACTACCGCACTCCTCAGATGGAATGGTATCCGCCTTAGGGGCTGTGCTACTGGTGTCACACTCTCATCTTTCTTTGTTGCCCTTTCCTTTCCTTCCCAACAATACGGTTGACCGAACCACCATCACTTGGAGCAGGGGCGCTTGCCTGCATCGCCACAATCTGCATCTCTACCCTCTCACACTGAGCTGCTAAATCAAGGGCGCAAGCTAAAGTCAGTCCCGGCTCTTCCAGTAATTTTCTCCTGACATAGTCTAACGTACATTTACTGAAAATTACATCTCTGATCTGGTTGTCATTATCAGCCCCGAAATCAAATCGAAGTCCCTCGCAACCTGGCGTAATCTCGTCACAAACTGCAGTATTGTCTCCCCATTTTTCTGGGGTAACTGGTGAAATGTTTGTCGAGTGAAAGCTGCATTAACTTGTGGCACAAAATAAGTATTCAGCGCCGCCACCACTGCATAGTAGTCAATGCGCTCACCCGTATTCGGCAGAGTGGAGGAAATGTCCTGGACATCCATGCTCTCCTGGTGCAAAAGCAAGGCTCATCATCTTTGCCTCACCGATGCTTCTGTGTTATGCGTAATAATCAGTCAAAAAATATTAGGTGGTACATTGGGAAGAGCTTAAATGGGGCTCTGTTTATGACATCATAAGTGGGAGGGGGCATATCCCTTATTCTGATTGGTTGAGGGGTTATGTCCATAACCAGAGGAGATGCCATTCTTGATCTTGTTTTCTCTAATAACCAGGACAGGACTGGTAAATTAGACATTTTAGGACCACTTGACAGTAGCAATCATAACATGGTTAAATTTGAGGTTAAGTTTAGTGCCCGAAGAGCAAAGTCCAAATCAAAAATATATAATGTTAGGAAGGCTAACTTCAATTGTATGATATTAAAACTAGAAACTGTGAACTGGATGGAGTTAAATAACAAAACTGTTGAAGAGGCATGGGAATTTTTTAAAAGCACATTATTGCAAGTGAAAGAGGACTTCATACCTGTTTCCAAGGAGAATAAATCTAGGAAATTGCAACCTAGGTGGTTTACTAGGGAAATAAAGTATAAAGTAAGGAGGAAAAGGGCTTTGTTCCAGAAATGGAAAATAACTGATGATGACAGAATAAAGCAAGAGTATCTAAATCTACAGGCTGAATTAAAAAATGACATTAGACGAGCTAAAAGGAATGTCGAAAGGAAGATCGCATTGGAGGCTAAGGATGACGTTAAAAGTTTCTTCCAGTATTTTAACTCTAAAAGAGCTCTAAAAGATGAAATTACTAATCTGCAGGATAGTAAGGGTCTTATAATTAAAAACGACATTGATATAGTAAATGAGTTCAATGATAGTTTTGCACGGGTATTCACTGTTGAGGACACTAGTAACTTACCAGTTCTTATTACTAATCCAACATCGTCTATAACTAATATATATATAACTGAAGCTGATGTTTTGCAAAGCCTAGCTAAGCTCAAAATAAATAAATCACAGGGCCCTGATGGCATCTTACCTATAGTGTTAAAAGAGATGAGGGATATTATTTGCCGACCCTTAACTTTTCTGTTTCAAAAATCCTTATCTGAAGGTGTGGTACCTTCTGATTGGAAGCATGCCAACATAACGCCCATTTTCAAAAAAGGGGATAGAAGCAATTTGTCAAACTATAGGCCAATCAGTCTAACTTGTATAACTGGTAAAGTTATGGAGGCTATAATCAAAGAGAAAATGGTAGATTACCTGGACTCAAATAACATTTTGAGGGATAGCCAGCATGGATTTAGGAGAGGTAGATCCTGTTTAACAAATCTGTTGGAGTTTTTTGAGGAAGTTACTCAGGAAGTTGATGATAAGAAGGCCTATGATGTCATCTACTTAGATTTCCAAAAGGCTTTTGATGTTGTCCCCCACAAGAGGCTCTCACTTAAACTCAAAGCGACAGGTATTTTAGGAACTGTAGTGACCTGGATTGATAACTGGTTAACAGATAGGAAGCATCTAGTAGTTATAAGAGGCACAATGTCACAGTGGGCCTGCGTTCATAGTGGGGTACCACAGGGTTCAATTTTAGGACCACTATTGTTCCTAATTTACATAAATGATATAGACACCAATATATACAGTAAACTGGTGAAATTTGCAGATGACACCAAAGTGGGTGGTGTAGCAGATACTGAACTAGCGGCTCAGCAGCTACAGCGGGATCTTGATTTAATTAGTGACTGGGCTGATACCTGGCAGATGAAATTTAACATAGACAAATGTAAGGTACTCCATGTAGGGAGCAGAAATATAAAGTACAGGTATTTTATGGGACCTACTGAAATAAAGGTAGCTGATTATGAGAAAGACCTTGGTGTGTATGTTGATGCTTCCATGTCTCATTCTCGCCAGTGCGGGGAAGCAATAAAAAAGGCTAATAGGATGTTGAGGTATATCTCCAGGTGTGTGGAGTTTAAGTCAAGGGAGGTAATGCTAAGATTATACAATTCCTTGGTGAGACCTCACCTAGAATATTGTGTGCAGGTTTGGTCACCATATCTTAAAAAGGACATTGCGGCCTTAGAAAAGGTGCAGCGTAGGGCCACAAGAATGATTCCTGGTCTTAGAGGAATGTCATACGAGAAAAGGTTAGTTGAGCTAAATCTGTTCAGCCTCAAGCAAAGGAGACTGAGGGGGGACATGATCCAGGTATATAAGATTCTAACAGGTTTGGATGCTGTTCAACCGAATAGTTACTTCAGCATTAGTTCAAATACAAGAACTCGTGGCCATAGGTGGAAATTAGCGGGAGAACATTTCAAACTGGATTTAAGGAATCACTTCTTTACACAGCGTGTAGTCAGAGTATGGAATAGTCTTCCTGATAACGTAGTGCAAGCTGAATCCTTGGGTTTCTTTAAATCAGAGCTAGATAAGATATTAACAACTCTGAGCTATTAGTTATGTTCTTATGAATCCCCTAACGCATTTAAAATCACCACCGCAACGCCCTCCCAGGTACGCAAAGCCCACATTCTGGCCACAGTGTCACCACCGCTGGCGGCTTACACAAGACACTTGCGGTGTCTTGTTTTATGAAATCAGCAAAACTTTGTTGGTTACCTTCCATATTGTAATCTTGAAGATGTTTTTGATGTATGTTGCTAAATACCGCTCACTAATTCCTACAGCTATTAAATGTAATTAAATTAACCGGGGGCATCTTATTTAAAATAAAACTAATAAAAATACACTAAATTGTTTTATTCCTTAAATCTTATTGGTTTAAAAAATTATAAAGTTAAATTGTAAAGTTATGTCATACAGCCATTTAAGTTATGACACTTTATTCCTCTGATTAAACAAGTGTAGTTAGATACTTTATCCAACCCCCCAGGCCCGCAGCGGGGCGTCTGGGCTTATGCCAGAGCCCCAGAGCTGTGGTGTTAGAGATCGACTTTTATTTAAATCAGAAAAATATTATGTTATACTATTTACAAATAAGACAGATTAATAAATTAGAGGTAATGTGCTTTCTTCCAGGATGAGGCTGTTGGCTGTGTGCTTCTCAGACCCAGGACCAGTGGTTAAACGAGATGTTATAGTCACTCTGTAGGCACCCTGTAACAATTTGTCAACTGGCGGCCATTTTGTTTCATTGATGCTTCCTTCTCATGGGCTTATCGCTCACGACTCCAAAAGGTCTTGCACCAAATGGGATGTCTGTGTGAGTGTGCATGCGCAAGTGCTGCCCCCCCACAGACAATCATTTGACGCGCAACTTTTGAACAGGCCGGTCGCATGTCGCAGAGCTGCAGGATACGCTTATTTCGCCTTTCAGTTACCGTCGGACTATTCCTTCTAAAAGTTTGCTGGTTAAATGCTTTCTTCAATCTAACAACGATATAATGTAAATACCGCTAAAGTTTTTCTTCTTCTTCTTTTAACATGGTGGTTAAATATAATGTCTTTAAGCGCTTTCTTCTTTTAAAATAACGCTAAAGTTTTTCTTCTTCTTTAAACATGTTGGTTAAATCTAATAAGTTTAAGTGCTTTCTTCTTTTAAAATAAGCTGGGGCACTTGTGTCTACTGCAGACGGAACCCCCGCTGGCTGTGCGCTAGCTTACATTCATCCTGCTTTATGTTTTATTATTCCTTAATGAGTAATTAAAAATAAGACATTAATAAATACATGTAATGTATTTTTATTCTATTAAAGTTTAATGGTAACACTTATCTCCCCAAACCATATGCCCTCTTTATCAGCAATACATGGCATAAACATGTATGATACCATATGGACATAACCCCTCGACCAATCAGAATTAGGGATATGCCCCCTCCCAGTTATGATGTCATAAACGGAGCCCCATTTAAGCTCCTCCCAATGTACCACCTAATATTTTTTTCAGTCCTTTACCTTCTGCATAGAGCTTGAACGCCGTGAGCCATTTTGTCCAGCATGGTCCCAGTGTGGCCGGATCATTATAGCACTCAAACTTCGGTAGAGCGGTCTCCATTTTTCATGTAAGCTGTTTTTGAACCCACCTGACTCGTATTTAAACTAAGAAAACCATTGTTAGGTTCCCAACCTTCATACCATGAGTAATCCACTCGCTCAGTCACAGATACAAGTTCAGAACAACTGCAACATCCTTTGTTAGCTTTCCTTTTTTTCCTTACGCCGTCGCTGTCCCCAAATGTATGTTCGCCATCTAGTGGAAACATCAGTACATGACAACTGGGGTCTATTCTGATGATCTAACGTAGGGGCGTCAAACTCATCTTAGAGAATCGGCCACATTAGGACTTGTTCAGACTCATGTGTGCCTCATAAAAGAGTTACGTTGATCATAAGTCATATACAATCAAATGAACAGGCTGGGATGCTTTATGAAACTTCTGAACTTTATACAAATAATCAATGGTTTTTCTCATACACACAACCAAACAATTACAAAGAAGTTATGCTTAGTGATGCAAGATTAACAGTGCTTAAAAATGTAATTTAAAAAAATCTCATAGTTGCAGTGAACAGCATTTATCAGGAGCGAAGTGTCAAGCGCTCAATTTCATGCTCAAAATACAATCTGTGTCACAAAAGGCATTAATGATAAAATCAAGTAATGCCTTGCAGCATGCTAGACTCCACCAAAGTATAACGACTTAATTTTCTTAGGTACACATAAATCAAAGGAATGTTTCATTTTGTGCACAGAATTGTTATCAGCACCTTGCATTTTATGGACAGAGGGCTGAATGTATTTGCTTTAAATAATAAAAAGAAAGCAATTTCATTCACAAAATGCATTTTATCAAGTAAATAAATTCATTTTCTGTACAAAATGCATTTCGTGAGTGAAAGAAAGTCATGTTGTGGTAGTACTCCCCCATGGGCACTTGCCTACTACGTGATTTTCGTGGGGTAAAAGACAAACTGCATATCATGGTTCCACAAATGAATATATATGAGATGAATGTATATTCATCTCGAATCGTTATGTTTTATCGATTATAACCGTATATTCAATGGTTAGATGAGCTAAATATAGAATTGTAATGAATTCTATGGTGTGGGATGGCGCCTATGTTGCGATTACCATCGGCATAATGATCCCACACATCCAGGACCTTTCTTCCCAGTTGGCGGGGGCATCCATTTTTTTGAAGGCTGATCTGGTGCATGGCTGCCATCAGGTCCCAGAACATCCAGGGGACATTGCAAAAACTGCGTTCATCATCCTGTTTGGGCTTTTCGAGTTTCTTCGGATGCCCTTTGGGCTTAAAAACGCTGCCCAGTCTTTCCAGCGGCTCATGGATAGTGTCCTGAAGGACCTTTCCTATTTGTCTATCTGGATGACATTTTGGTGGCTAGTAACTCCAGAGCTGACCACTTAGCTCACCTTTGGACCCTTTTCGAGCATCTAAGCAGCCATGGGTTAATTATCAACCCACAAAAGTGTCAGTTTGGTTTATCCTACATTTATTTCCTCAGCCACGGCATCATGGGAGATGGGGCGGTTCCTCTGCCGGTCAAAGTGGAGGCCATCTCTGCATTTCCGCAGCCTGATGCAACCAGGCCCCTGCAGGAGTTTCTGGGCATAGTTACATTCTACCATTGCTTCATCCCACTGGCCAAACAGGTTCTTGAGTGAACAGCTGAGCAGACCCAGGCTTTTGTGGCTAACAAGGCTGCTCTGGTGAACGCGACCATGCTGGCCCACCCGTTGTCTGATGCTCCAGTAGCCCTCACCACTGATGCCTCGGACTACACTGTGGGGGCCGTGCACGAGCAGTGGGTAGATGGCGCCTGGCAGCCGCTGGTCTTTTTCAGCCTGCAGCTCAGGCCACACAAGCGGAAGTACAGCACCTTTGACCGTGAGCTTCTTGACCTGTACTTAGCTGTGCGTCACTTGTTGACCACAAGCCCCTGATGTTTGCGATGGCTAAGACATCTGAACCTTGGTCCGCTCATCAGCAGCAGCAGCTCTCCTTTATATCGGAGTTCACGACTGACATCTGCCATGTGGCAGGGAAGTATAACTGAGTTGCTGACTGTCTGTCCCGCTCAGAGGCAGGCGCTGTGCACTTAGGAGTAGATTACGCTCAATTGGCAGCAGACTAGCGGGTCGATCTGGAGGTGCAGGCTTTTAGGACCCCAGTAACCAGTCTGCGCCTGGCAGATGTTCCCTTCCTTGACTGTGTGATGTCTCAACCGGTCTAGCTAGGCCTATTGCGCCAGCCGGTTGGTGTCGTCACTTTTTCGAGGTGGTGCACGGACTTTCACACCCAGGCAGACAAACGTCTCAGTGTCTGATGGCCGCCACGTTTGTCTGGCATGGGCTGCGGAAGGATGCCCGTAGTTGGGCCACCTCCTGCATTCAGTGTCAGCGGGCCAAGGTGCACCAACATACCAAGGTACCACTGGAGCCTTTTGTGGTGCCTGAGTGCTGTTTTGACCAGGTGCATGTGGACCTGGTCGGGCCTCTTCCCCCTTCCCTGGGTTTTACTTACCTGCTAAGGGTGGTGGACAGATCTACTCGGTAGCCAGAGGCCAAACCTTTGTCATCCAGGGGACTCCCTACCCATCACCACAGCCCCTTAGTGTGCCGGACACCAGCGCTCCATTCTGCAGGACTTGGCTGGGGCTTTCATTCCACTGCCCACGACTGAGTGCCGCAGATGCACTTTGGCCGAGGCCGCATATGTCTTTGTCCGCCATGATGCTCATCAGAGCCCACTTCGGATGCCGTACAATGAGCTGTTCCGTGTGCTACAATCCAGGAACAAGTTTTTCACACTGGATCGGGTTTTGGTGAACCGTCTGAAGCCTTCCCATTTGTACATGGACACCCCAGCAGGACCCCCTCCGGCTGCTGTGCGTGCACGGAGGACTGCTCCAGCGGCATGGCGCCTAGCCTCCATGCCCATTGTGACTCGTTCTGGTCGAGTGGCTTAACCTCCCCTCAAGTTGGACTTGTCTGTTTTTGTGAATTCTGGGGGTGTGTGTGTAGGGGCTCCTACCATTTAAGATGAATTCACATTCTCCCTTACTCATGTTCATGCGCAGGGTTTGGTGGTGAGTGCGCATGCCCAAGCTAGGACTTTTTCGGTGTTTGGTGAGCTGAAATAAACACACCTGCTCTTTGGCGCTCGACTTGTGGTGGCTGCCTCTTTCCTCTTTTTCCACTGCACTGCAGCTCTGCAAAACATAATTGCCATTTTTTTAGGTTTTTGCGAATCATTTGTAATCGTATTTTATTGACGTGAGCTGCAGCGGTAAGGGGTAACTTGAAACGTACGTGATACCTTGAAACTTACCGGGGGGGGGGGGGTATTCCATGATCAGGTGGGCCCACCACCCGCAAGAGGAATGTCAGGGGTTCGATGCATTGTGGATCAGGTGGCGGCCAAGGCAGGCCCTGGCGGTCCGATCCCCAGCTGACAAAACTGGCTTTCGGGACATGGAATGTCACCTCTCTGGTGGGGAAGGGGCCTGAGCTTGTGCATGAGGTTGAGAGGTATCGACCAGATATAGTCGGGCTCACCTCAACGTATAGCGTGGGTTCTGGAACCAATCTCCTGGGGAGGGGCTGGACGCTCTTTTCTTCTGGAGTTGCGGCAGGTGAGTGATGCCGGGCTGGGGTGGGGCTACTGGTGGCCCCACAGCTCGGTGCATTAACAACAGAGTTTACCCCAGTGAACGAGAGGGCTGACTCCCTGTGCCTTCTGGTTGGGGATAGGTCTCTGACTGTCATCTGCGCTTATGCGCCAAATGACGGTTCAGAGTACCCGCCCTTCTTGGATTCCCTTAGTGGTATGCTGGTTAGCGCGCCACGAGGGGATTCCATCGTTTTGCTGGGGGACTTCAACCCTCACGTGGGCAATGACAGTGTGACCTGGAGCGGGGTGATTGGGAGGAACGGCCTCCCTGATCTGAACCCGAGTGGTGTTCTGTTATTGGACTTCTGTGCAATGCATGGTTTGTCCATAACGAACACCATGTTCGAGCATAAGGGTGTCCATAAGTGGACATGGTACGAACATGCCCAGGGCTACAGGTCGATGATCGATTTCATAATCTTATCATCTGATCTGCAGCCTTCTGTCTTAGACACTCTGGTAAAGAGAGGGGCAGAGTTGTCAACTGATCACCACCTGGTGGTGAGTTGGCTCAGGTGGCAGGGGAGGAAGCCGGTCAGACCAGGCAGGCCCAAGCGCATAGTGAGGGTCTGCTGAGAATGTCTGGCAGAGGCTCCTGTTCGCCGGAGCTTTAACTCGCACCTCCGGCAGAATTCCAACTGCATACCGGGGGAGGTTGGGGACATTGAGTCTGAATGGACACTGTTCCGGACCTCCATTGTGGAAGCGGCCGTACGGAGCTGTGGCTGCAGGGTGGTCGGTGTCAGTCGTGGTGGTAACCCTCGTAACCGATGGTGGACACCAGAGGTGAGGGGGGCTGTCAAGCTGAAGAAGGAGGCTTACTGGGAATTATTAGCCCGGAGGTCTCCGGAGGCAGCAGACGGGTACCGGCAGGCCATGTGGAACACGGCTCGGGCGGTCGCAGAAGCAAAAACCCGGGCGTGGGAGGAGTTCAGTGAGGCCATGGAAAGTGACTTTTGGTCGGCCTCAAAAAGGTTCTGGCAAACCATCCGGAATATCAGGGGAGGGAAGCAGCTCCTGGTTCCTACTATCAGTGTTGGGAAGATTACTTTGGAAATGTAATTCATTGCAATTACAAGTTACTCTATTTAAAATGTAATAGTAGTGTAACTATTTCAATTACTATATGAAAGTAATGTACCTAATTACATTTGATTACTTTTTGATTACTTTTCTAAATTATGAATGAATATTCTCAACTGTTAACCATTGTGAAATTTTGTAACCTGGCAGTGTTTACCTTACAGCAGTACTAAACACTGACTACTGTCAAACTCCTTTCAATACATGAATTAACATGATTATAATTGATCAATTTAATAAAGATACCAAACATACTGTGACGTCCAGCTCGTCCTATCCTCATGTGTGCCACGCCCCCCTCGTTACCTCGTGTTAATTCCAGATTGTACTCACCTGTTGCTTGTTGAAGTCAGCCTGTCTTGTGTATATTAGTCCACGTCTGCCTTTGTTTCCCAGATCCGTCATTGTTGTTGTGTCATGGTTGTTCATGTTTACCCGGAATAAACCCTGTTTATTCATATTTACAGCTTTGCTCGCCTGTTTCCCCGTTCGCCTTGCACGCCCGGCATCACATAATGACGGATCTCCACAACGCGCCTCCACGGATCGAGGACTAATGCCTCGAACTGCTAAGGGAGGTAATATACTGGCTAAACCTGCCAAGATAATTAACCCTTCTCGAGGAGATGACCCCGCTCACAGTCATGGTTGACGTGCGCGAAAATCTCCAGCTGCTGACAGAGAAAGTAACAGAGAAGCGGCTCCAACCGCTCGTTCTCTCCGGGGCTTCTCCGTCGCAGCCAACCTGCCTAAGCCGGAGAAAGAAGAAGCGCAAGGGGAGAGAACAGGGAAAAGATCCGACCATTTACCTGAGGGCATGCTCTCTAGGGTGACCAGATAATCCATGTCAGGGAGGACACTCTGAGCTAGGACAGGAATTGTAAATTACCATTTCAATTAAACTGACCTGGATTTCACTTGAGCACCGAGTTCTTGCTGTGTGTTGATTGGTCAGTCTCCTATAAGCATGCATGTGTCACTAATGCTAATTTAAAACAGCTGGATGAGTCTTTCAGTCAAGGAAACAAACCAGTCAAAGCACAAGAAGAGCTGAACTCTTTAGCCGAGCACAGGAGCCTTTTAATTTGGAAGTAGTTTGTAAAACCAGAAGTAACTTAAAGTGTCCTCCCTGACATGGATTATCTGGTCACCCTAATGCTCTCTCTCTCCTGCTTCACTCGCCGTCATCCCCGGAAGTCACCGCCGCTGCCTGTCTGCAGGTGCGTCTCACCAGACCTGCCAACGAGATGCCGCCACCCCTGGCGGCTTGTCATTACTGGGTAGCGTGCCTGTTCAACAGGCGCTGCTTTATTTGGTTAATCGTCCAGTCTGTGAAGAAGGCATTCAAGTAAGAATTGCATTGTAGTATGACTCATTTCCTGGCGCGTACAATTTATATTAGGTCAGCGTTCACGGTTTGACTTCTGATATTCAGATCCAGTTCTAGGTCAAACTGGTTTGTTCGACTTTCAAGAAATTCAAGTTCTAGTGAGTTTGAGAACCGAGGTACCACTGTACTTGCGAAAATAAATGGTTCTGTCATGGTGTAAGGCGCGTGGAACGTAAAAAGGGAACAGGCTGCCAAGAGGTAGGGGCAAACACGGGATTTAATGAGCGTGACAACACAAGGCGCAAGCAACAAACGGGATGACATTACAATGACCGGACTGGGGAAACAAATGGAAACGCGGACTAAATACAATGGACTAATTGACAACGATCAGGAACAGCTGGTAAACACATGGAATCCACATGCGGTTAACGAGGGGGCGTGGCACATGAGAGGAGCGGACGATCGGGGCATGACAGGTTCCATTTTACTTCTGATCTGAACAGTTCTTGCATCAGACAAGATACGAAAATTTAGCTGATTGTGTAATCACTTACTCTGTTTAAATCAATTTTTCAATCGCAAATCACGGAATAGCCTAAAACATTGTCTTCGCAGCACTGTAAAATAAAATGGGTTAGCAGAGTGGTAAGCTTCACCCAGTTTTCAAAACTCAATACGACATAGCATGTCGGGAGTGCTAATATCAGACCTAACATAAATTACCAATAACCTTAGCATATTGAAGGAGGACGGCACATTTTCTAGGTATGTTACAAAAAAATCCAAACCCCCAATATAACAGAAAATCTAACTGAATTTGATAGAGAACTAGATAACAAACAGAATGACACCAAAATCATTGAAATACCTCGAGAAATAAGGAAGTTATATTATAGTGCCGGAAATAAGTGGTCATTTTTTCCTTTTGTTCTTAATGTATTTTAAGCAAAGGCTGTGATCTTAAGTTGAGAAATTGAAAGAAATTGAATAAATCATGTAAATAATTTAAATAAATTAAAAAAAAATAATCAATTTGTTTTATAAGCTGTTTTAGTGAAAAAAGCCCTGCTGGGGCCTGTTTCAGGAAGCAGGATTTCTTGCTTAGCTAGATAAGTTGTCAGATTTAAGGTAGTCTGGGCTAAATTAACTTTATCTTTGTTCACTCATATTTACCCCAGACTACCTTAAATCCAACAAGTTATCCAGCTAAGCAAGAAACCCTGCTTTGTGGAACTGGCCCCAGGAATGCACAAAATATCAGTGAAAGATCTCTCATAACAAACACACTTGGTCATCTACAATGTAAACAAACGCGCTTGACGAATCAGGTTGCAGTATAGCAGTCACGTGACCTCTGGGGCACCTCATTACCGTGACCGCTCAGTTGGGAAAGCTTTCGTTCGCAAGCAAAACCATTGACTTCGCACTTCGAAATTTCACACAGACATGGTTGAATAAATGATATATCAAATCTATAGGATTTTATTAAAAATCTATTTACCTCTAGTGATTTTGAAGCAATGCCTTTGAGAAGTAATTTATCGGTAATTTTGCAACGGGAAAACGAAACACTTCTGACCGGTCAAAAACAAAAATTCGAAATCGAGGTTGTGACGAAAAATGTGAACTATGTCATCTATAAGCGTGTGCTCCTGGAACTTTAAAGATAAACCCACCGTTCAACTTTTTCCGCGGCTGTGCTATTCCCCGCATCCACCAAACTCATGATGACGTGAACACACCTGCGCGGAAGAGCGGCGCAGCGGGAATCGGGAGATTGTAACATACCTACATTTTCTGTCAACGGGATCAGAAGTGCCAGTGTGACTTTAAAGCACATTACATACTTCATTGTGGTGTTTACGCATTTTGTTTTGTTGTCCTATGCGCCGTATCTTATGATTGAGTTGGTGTTGTCGCCGTACAGTCTGCATACCTGTCATAGACAAGATTATCAGATCCGTATCGCACAGTGTGATCGGTAATGATTTTATAAGATTGCTGAAATCAAACAGTGTGTACCGGGCATTACACTTTAGAAGCATGGTGTGGCACGCTGAAGGTAGGCATGTCTTCCCTGCCTTGTTTAATATGACTGTTTGCAGTTACAGTAAGCTAGCTGCTCTAGATGTTTCTTTAGGTTGGACATGGACTGTTTAGGTGTCGACAACATCTTTACAGCTGGTAAACATGCACTGCATTGCAGTTAAATTTGTGCCCTTTTCCGTAATATATCGGAAATGTTTTTTTATATTTCCAGCAATGAAATGCATTCCTTTCCGTGTTTGATATTGCCTGCAACAGAAACTCAGACCACTCAGGCAAGTTCATTAGCGGAATTGGCGCTGCAAATGTAGCCGCGACAGGATAACCAATCAGAAGCATCGAGGGTGCCGCTAGTTTCAAACTTTCGGCTGTGAAGGGAAATAGCAAAGGAGGATGTTTTGCATAAGAAAAACACGAAAAGCAATAAAAAATACTGTATTAAAGATATTAGCAAGGTTTTGCATACAACTTATGATGTAACTAAAATTGTAATCATGAATATTTCCATAAGTAACTGTAATTTGATTACACTTTTTCTCTAGTAACTGTAATGGATTACAATTACATTTTTTTGTAATTAAATTACTTAACGCCATTACATGTAACTCGTTACTCCCCAACACTGCCTACTATTTATAGTGGGGAGGGGGTGCTGTTGACCTCACCTGGGGACATAACCCGGAGATGAAAGGAATACTTTGAGGACCTCCTCAACCCTGCCTCAGATACATCTATGCATGCTGTCTTTGAGACATCTGAGGGCACAGAGCCTGAGGGTGCTGGGGGGGGCTTGCCCATCACTGGGGCTGAGGGGGCTAGGGTGGTTAAAGAGCTACGTGGTGGCTGGGCCCTGGGGGTGGACGAGATCCACCCGGAGTACCTAAAGGTTCTGGATGTTGTGGGGCTCTCGTGGCTGACACGCCTTCTCAACAGCGTGTGGAGTTCAGGGACAGTGCCGCTGGATTGGCAGACCGGGGTGGTGGTCCCCAAATTTATGAAGGGGGACAGGAGGGTGTGTTCCAACTACAGGGGGATCACACTTCTCAGCCTTCCTGGGAAAGTCTATTCTGGGGTACTGGACAGGAGGGTGAGATCGATAGTCGAATCTCGGATTCAGGAGGAACAATGCGGTTTTCGTCCTGGCCGTGGAACACTGGACCAGCTTTATACCCTTGCAAGGGTACTGGAGGGGGCCTGGGAGTTTGCCTATCCAGTCTACATGTGTTTTGTGGATTTGGAAAAGGCTTACGACCGGGTACCCCGAGGTGCTCTGTGGGGGGTGCTTTGAGAGTATAGGGTCCAGGGTCCATTGTTGTGGGCGATTCGGTCCCTGTATGAACGGAGCAGAAGCTTGGTTTGCATTGCCGGTAATAAGTCGGACGTGCTCCCAGTGCGGGTTGGGCTCCGCCAGGGCTGCCCTTTGTCAACGGTCCTGTTTATAATATTTATGGACAGGATTTCTAGATGCAGCCAGGGTGTTGAGGGTGTCCAGTTTGGTGGCCTCAGGATTGCCTCGCTGCTTTTTGCGGATGATGTCGTCCTGTTGGCTTCATCTGCTGGGGACCTCCAGTGTGCTCTGGGGCGGTTCGCAGCCGAGTGCGAAGCGGCGGGGATGAGGATTGGCACCTCCAAGTCCGAGACCATGGTTCTCAGCTGGAAACGGGTGGATTGCCCTCTTCAGGTCAGGGAAGAAGTACTGCTTCAAGTGGAGGAGTTCAAGTATCTCGGGGTCTTGTTCACGAGTGAGGGTGGGCGAGATCGGGAGCTGGACAGACGAATCGGAGCGGCGTCTACAGTTTTGCAGGTGCTTAACCAGTTCGTCGTGGCTAAGAAAGAACTGAGCCGGAAAGCAAAGCTCTCGATCTATTGGTCCATCTTCGTCCCTACCCTCACCTATGCTCATGAGCTATGGGTAATGACCGAAAGAATGAGATCGCGAATACAGGCGGCCGAAATTAGGTTTCTCCGCAGGGTGTCTGGGCTCTCCTTTAGGGATAGGGTGAGAAGTTTGGATATCTGGGAGGGTAGAACCGCTACTTTTCCATGTCGAAAGGAGCCAATTGAGGTGGTTTGGACATCTGGTGCGGATGCCTCCTGGGCGGCTACCCTTTAAAGTAACAGCTTTAAAATGGCACATACAGAGATCATCCTAGGGACAGAATTAAAAATCAGCATTTTCTTCTGAATGTGTATCATGTAATGTCGAGCTCTGCAATGTTAAATGCAGTGTTTAATCTGATTTCATTTAATTTAAAGTCACATATTACAGAGGGCAAGTTGGTTTCTTGTCCTTTTCAGTTGTTGTTGTGGTTTTTCCTTCTCCGCCAAATCAGAAGTCAGAAGCCGCTCATGTAGATCCAGATTCAGTCTTATTGCAACAATGAAGTTACAACCAAGGCCAGACACACTGAAAAAAAGAACTTTGTGGTGTAGTAAAATTTATTAAATTAACTGTTTAATTTCTACATTGTAAAATTAAGTTTCAGTGAGAACTAGAATTTCTGAAGTAAAATTTTGAATATGTACACATTTTATTCACTTAATAAGTGAACTGTATGCAAATAATAAGCTTTACTATATATATGTTCATACTGTTTAATTATTTTATTGTCACTGTAAATAAACACAGAAATACTAAGTAAATTGTAATCTTAAAAAAGAATACCGCATTTGAATCGGCACATGCGCAATTTTGACGTCCAAATACGCATGTGAGGATTAAAACGCGGTGTGCGGTTTAGATACCCGCGTTTTCATCTCAAATCTGAAGTTTGGTGGTCGAATCTGTTAGAAGGAGTAGCGTGCCTGGACTATCTCCTGCTTAAGTGATTACCTTTTATTTTAGAATAATATTTGTGTCCGTCTGCATTTTGATGGTTTGAATATAGTAAAAGTATCATCAAAACCAATGGGGTGGAAAAGTGGTTAATCATGTGTAGCCGCGTTTTTGCGGAAAGTCGTCCGGTAATTTAGCTCGTGATGATTTAAATATGTGCTGCTAACATTGGCGGTTCTAGACGGGGGCCAGGGTGGGCCAGGGCCCCTGTAGAATTGCTCTTGGCCCCTGTTATGGCCCCTGCACCGATCAGCCAATGATTAAAATGATTAATTTCTAGACGCGACATGCGCTCGTTTGAAAAATGGAACTGATGCGAGTAGCCAACGCGACGTGTTTCTAGACGGGCTCATTAACGCGCTACACATGCTGTTATCTGCAACCTGAAGAGACCAGCAGTGGCGCGAATTGTGAACTTTGCTTCTGATAGATAAACTGGAGCCCTGAATGGACTAACCTGCAAAGCAGAGAAGGTAAGGAAAACGATTAATTTCGTAATGTCATTGTTTGCGCAGATTCGTGTTTTACTGTTATTTAGTGATGCAATATTTTTATTACGCTCAATCACGCATGTTGCTCTTGTTATGTTAGTGAATAAGCAAAGCCAGTGAAGTCAGTATATAGCCTACAGTATGTTGGTCATGTTCGCTAAGAACCTTCATATTTCTTAAAGGTTCGTTGTGCAGCAATATGTAACTTAATATTTATTTGTGAAATTTATGAAATAACCGAGAGGAGCTTACAGTATTTAGCTTATTTGTGAAATGCAAAATGCCAATACTTTGCGAGACATAAGAGGTTACAATCCTCTCCGTTTTCTTTTTAGTAGGCTAGGCTATCATCATGAAAAGGAGCAGGAAGGACATTATGTCCTTTTTTGCACCTGTAGGCAAAAAACAAAACAGAGAGAGTGAGGGAGAGGAAAAAGAGCATGAGAGAGCTGAGGAGCAGGAGGAGAGAGAAGTAGTTATGGAGAGAGAGCCAGACAATCTTGTTGTTGTAGAGTTTCAGCCAAGTGCACATGCAAATGCTTTTGGATTTTGTGATTTTCAGCATGTGAATTTCTTTTTTCTGTCAACTCTATTTAATTTTTTTATATTTTTACTACTACAGTGAGATAATGACCATGTAATTTAACGAGATAATGTAATGTCATGCTGTAACTGTAAACGTAACTGTAAATTTAGAATAAAACGTAAAAAAATAAACTAATGACCCGTTTTGCCATTATCTATGGTTATAAATGTGCCCCCCTTAAAAACACACTGGCCCCACCTCGGCCCCCCTGGTGATTTTGGTCTAGAACCGCCACTGGCTGCTAAACATAATGTAAATTTTGCTAGGCTGATGTATGCCACCTATATTAAACATGGTGCGGCCGTTCCTGCTTTTGTTAAAACTAATCGGTGCAGCGAGTAGGTCTAACTGTTGGACATAACCTGTACGTAAAATCAACGTTTTAAAACCACGTCGTACCAGATAGCAGTGCAAAATAATTTTCATTACTTAAATATCCAGTGTGTGGGATTTAAGGGGATTTATCAGAAAACGAATCTAAATTTCATAATCAGAATATACTGTACTGTACAATAACCTGGAAATAAGAATCGTGTGTCTTTTTTAAGCTTAGAATGAGCCTTTCATATCCTCATAACGAGCGGGTCCTGTTACCCAAAGTCCACCATGTTCCTACAGCAGTATAGAAAAACTATTGATGGGTTTAAAGAAAATGTTTAAGTAAAATTCGTCTTGCTAACCTAATATGCCACCTAAAGCACAACTATTTACAGTATACAATTTTCTACTAAGTATTTCCTTTATTTTGCTGCTTTTCATATTATATTTAACTTAATTGAGCAGTCAACCCAGTGGAAAGCCCGTCATGCAAGTCAATTCAGTCATTTTTATTACTCAATAAGTGTTTTTTAAAATAAATGTTATTAAAGTAAAGTATATGGTTTTATCAACAGGACCAGAACAGCACAGCAGCGGGTTGTTATTGTGTCAAGCCAGGATAGGCTGCAGGATAAGCCAGTGGTGTGTAATTTGATTTGTCTAACGTTCAACATTAGCTTCATTTGGGTAAGTACTGTATGAATCTATAGGTAGATTTCCTATATGTTTCCTTATTCTTAACTGCATAACATAGCATATAATTGTGATTAAATGTTTTGTGGTTTTAATATCACAAATTGTTTTTCATTTACAGGGTGGCCTTACTCATTGGACAGGACAGTTGAGGTCTAGGGAGGACAGGTTTCAAGGCAGGTGTCATCAGGGAGAAACAGTAGGCCTCATATTAAAATGATATGGCCATGCAAAAATTGCAATTTTAGGACTTCAAAGCATTTAGAGCTATTAAGGCATTATAGATTGAAACATTTACATGCTGGTCAAGGGCGGTCACTACCCTGTTTGTACACAGACTGTCCTTGTTCATTTAAAAGTTGGGGTGCACTTCGCACCCATTTGTCTAGAGATCATACACAGACTGAACAGACAGGGCAGATTGTTTCCTTTTCATGTCATGTATGTAATTCGTGTAGTTTTCACACAGAGAGGCAATATTTTGAACACCTTGGAGCTCATCTGAAAAAGTATGAAACTGTTCCTTGTGTTTTTAAAGATTGTGACTACAGTACTAATGTATATTCAAATTTTGCATCACACAAAAGTAGAAAGCACAATCCTCACTGTATTGAGGATTTTAAACATACTGTAATTCAGATATGTTCAAGTCAGGCAACAGAAGATAGTAGTTGGTTGGTAGATGAAAGTGAAGCTACTTCTTTTGAAACACTTGTCAAAGAGGGTGAGGATTTGGGTAAAATCATAGTTGATCAAATTGGCTCCTTATTGCTTAAATTAGACTGCATCTTCAACGTGCCTAGTAGATGTATAGATGAGATTGTAGAGGAGCTTCAGTTTATCACATGTTCAGCATCTGCACCTGTTATCAGAAACATTGTCTATAACACCTTAGTAAATCATAACTGTACTGTTGAAGAATTGGTGATCACAGATTTGGTAAACAACATTTGCCAGTTAAATCCTCTTAATGCAGCCTTAAGTGAAGAAGGTCCTTTTGGTACAGCATACCAAAGAAACAGATACTTAAAGGAACATTTCTGTGTTGTTGAATCAGTAGAATATATACTTGATGCAAAAGAGGGAAAGACATTCCAATATGTACCAATTTTGCAATCCTTGTCACAAATTTTAACAAATAATGATATTCAATTGAAAGCTTTGACTGCCAGCCATTGTGGTTCTTCAAGTCAGTATACCAGTTTTCGTGATGGTTCCCACTTCAAGGAAAACAAATTTCTGTCTACGGAGTTTAGACTTTCACTTCTTCTCTACTCTGATGATTTTGAAATTTGTAATCCCTTAGGAACCTCTCGCAAGAAGCACAAGGTAACAGCTGTCTACTGGGTGTTGGCTGATGTGCCATCAGTATTAAGGTCCACTTTGTCATCAATATACTTAGCTGTTTTATGCAAGGCAGATGATGTTAAAAAATTTGGCTACCCTCAAGTTCTCGGGCCATTATTAACTGATTTGAAAAGCCTTGAAGAGGATGGTATTTTTGTGCCTTATTTAGGAAAATTTATTAAAGGCACTGTATTTTCTGTGATTGCTGATAACCTTGGTGCCCATTCAGTTGGGGGGTTTGTTGAAAGTTTCAGTGGGTTGTATGTTTGCCGATTTTGCATGGGAGAGCGATCCCAGTTTCAGGAACTTGAGGTCAGGTCAGGAGCGTTCCCTGGTAGAACAAAACAGCTACACCAGTTGAATGTTGAAGCAGCATTGGCTAGTAAGACACCTAGCCATGGAGTTAAAAGGCATTGTGCAATTACTCAAAGATTAAGTCATTTTCATGTCACCACAGGTTACCCGCCTGATGTGCTTCATGATTTACTTGAGGGTATTGTACCTGTAGAATTGGCATTGTGTTTAGATATCTTGATAAAGAAAAAATATTTCTGTCTTGAAGAGCTTAATGGAATCATTAAATCTTTCCCGTATAAGTGGAAAGACAAGACAAATTATCCCCAAGCTATACCACCAACCTTTGCCTCTCGTAAAACCATTGGTGGTAACGCACATGAAAATTGGTGCCTACTGAGGCTGCTTCCACTTATGGTGGGCCCCAAAGTTCCAGAAGGCGAACAGGCGTGGCAATTGTTGATGACACTAAAAGATGTAATTGAATTGATAATGTGTCCTGTCCTTACAGATGAAAGTATTGGATACCTAGATAGCCTGATTGCTGAGCATAGATATAGATTTTGCAGTGTTTTTCCAGCAGAGAAATTGATTCCAAAACACCATTTTATAGAACATTACCCACAGCTCATTAAAGCATTTGGCCCACTAGTGTCCTTATGGACAATGAGGTTTGAAGCCAAGCACCGCTTCTTTAAGAAGATAGTGAGACAGACTGGCTGCTATCGTAACATTTTGCAGTCAATGGCAAAAAAACACCAGTCCATGATAACATACCACCTCCATGGTTCAAATGTAAAAAAACCTGCAGTCTCTGTATCGAAGATTTCAAGAGTTCCATTAGATGTTGTAAATGAGAACATACAGGATTTTTTTTCACAGAAATTTCCTGAGGAGACAGCTGTTCAGTTGACAAAGAAGGCAGAATTTCAGGGCACCAGTTACAGTACTGGCATGATGTTAGTATATGGCTGTACTGGTGGGTTGCCCGACTTTGCCGAAATAGTACAAATCATTATTGTTCACGACAGCTTGGTATTTGTAGTAAAATTGCATGGTGCATGGTACTGTGAGCATTTAAGATGTTTCAAGCTGGAGTCCACAAGCCTAGTCAAAGTAATTGAGCAGTCACAACTCACTGACTTGTATCCACTGGCTACCTATACACTGGAGGGTGCACGAATGGTTTCTCTGAAACACCACATCTTCATGTCAAACTAGGTAATGTATTTTTATGATGTGCTCCATATTGTGTAACATCTTGTCAGATTCTATTTGTGTTTTTTATTCCAGATTTGAACTTTAAAAAATTGCATATTTTTTCTGATCTGTCTAGAGCTGTCACGCCCCTGAGGGGCGGAACCCCGCAAGTGACGCCGATTAACGCTAATCAGATCGCAGGATAAAAGAACCTAAGGAACAGAAGAACATCGCGAAGTATTGAGCCGATGATTACCAGCCATACCAAGCAATTTACTTGTCTGCCGTCTACCCTACCCTCCCGGATCTGCCTGTCTTACCTTTGTCTGTGCCTCACCTGTCTGCCTTCCCTCCTCAGTGTCCTCGTCATACCTGATCCTCCAGTTCCGACGTCCTCCGCCTTCCTCGTCATCGTTCCCCTTCGTGCCTGTGCTTCAGTGTTGGACAGCTCTTCCTGGTACCGACCCTCGCCCGTCTACCGATTACGATTCTCGCCTGCCGACTACAAGTTCCGTCAGCCATTCCCCTCCCCTGAGCGCCGCCTCGGGATCCCCAGCCCCGCCTGCAGCGTCGCCGCTGTTCCTTCAATAAACCGGTTAATTCCCTGCATCCCTGGATCCGTGTCCGTCTGTTCCCCTCTCCACCTGACAGAATACTTCGCCTTACAGATGGATCCAGCAGGGAATCTAGAGACCCGCGTAACAGCAATGGAACGACTCCTGGCATCGCATGCCTCCCAAGTGCCCTTACCTGACTCTCCTCCTCGTCCCACTGATCGTCCACCCATCGCCTTGCCAGATAAGTACGATGGGAATCCGGACCACTGCAAGGGCTTCTTGATGCAGTGCGGAATATACGTGGAGGAACATCCGGATGAGTTCCGCAATCCCGGGGCAGAGGTTCGTTTCACCATCTCCTTATTGACCGGAAGAGCGCGTGAGTGGGCCACCGCCTTGTGGGCCGACGACAGCCCATTGTTGAACTCCGGTCGTGATTTCCATCGAGCCTTAATGGAGGTTTTCGACCATCCAGCGGTGGGCCGAAGACCAGGCTTCAGGCTCCTGGATTGTAAACAGGGGAGTCGATCCGTGGCCGACTTTTCCCTAGAGTTCAGAACCATAGCCGCTAACCTCCGGTGGCCCGATGACTGCCTCCAAACTATATTCCTGCGAGCTCTTAATCCCGACCTGCAGGACGAACTGGCCCATAAGGGAGAGGCTCCCTGCTTCGACGACCTGGTCCGACAGGCGGTGAGAATAGACAATGTAGTACGGGACCGCCGACGGCGTCGTTCCCGAATGGAATCACCGCGTCATTTGGCGCTTCCAGCCATCGAGTCTCCCGAACCCATGCAAGTGGGCAGGGCCCCTCTTACTCTGACCGAGAGACGTCGACGGATCCAAGAGGGGCTGTGCCTGTACTGCGGTGAGGCAGGGCATACCATCCCCTCCTGCCCCAACCGTCCTGGCCGAGAGATGTCTCTACTTCCGGTAGGTGTGTCCTCTGTGCCGTCGCGACCCGCTTCCATGCTTACGGTGCCCGTAATCCTGGAGTGGGGTGGTCAGAGGCAGTTGGTGTCGGCCCTGTTGGACAGCGGGGCTGCAGGTAATTTCATTAACGTGCAGTTGGTGCGCCGTATGAATCTCCCTCTTCAACCTTTAGCACAACCACTTACCATCCAGGGAGTAACAGGTGAACGGATGGCCGACGGCGTCATCCGCTACCGGACTGTCCCACTCGGGATGCGTGTGGGGGCGTTGCACCTGGAGAGCCTGGAGGTCCTGGTATTGCCTAAAACAAGAGATCTCTTAATCCTAGGACTCCCCTGGTTGCGCCAACATAATCCCCACATCGACTGGGAGACTGGTGAGATCCTGGCATGGTCTAGTAAATGTACTAACAAATGTTTATCGATCCCATGTAAAGCTACTGCAGTAGAAAGCCCCGACCCGTCAAACCAGGGGGTTATCCCGCCGGAGTATCGAGAGTTCGCAGACGTCTTTAGTAAAGAGAGAGCCTTTACCTTACCACCACATCGGGAATGCGACTGTGCCGTTAACCTGCACGACGGAGCACTTCTACCTCGGGGTCGGCTCTATCCCCTTTCGGTTCAGGAGGAGGACTCTCTAGAGGCATACATCACTGAGGGATTACGGCAAGGTATTATCCGTCCATCGACCTCACCTGTTACCGCTGGATTCTTCTTCGTGAAGAAGAAGGATGGGGGGCTTCGACCGGTCGTTGATTATCGTGCCTTGAATAATGTAACCATTAAACGGAGAGAACCGCTTCCCTTGATTCCGACAGCTCTAGAGCATTTGCGGCAGGCAGTAATCTTCACAAAGTTAGACCTGCGAAGTGCATACAATTTAATACGCATCCGGAAAGGTGATGAATGGAAGACATCGTTTATCACCAGTAGGGGACAATACGAATACCGAGTGATGCCTTACGGTTTAGCGAACAGCCCGTCGATCTTTCAATCGTTCATGAATCAGGTACTGCAGGATATGATACATCGATTTGTAATCGTATATATCGATGACATTTTGATCTACTCTTCTTCCGAACAGGAGCACGTACGTCACGTGAAACAAGTTTTACAGCGGTTGCGAGAGCATTCCTTGTACGTAAAAGGTGAGAAATGCGAATTCCACCGGACACAGTTAAAGTTCCTGGGTTATGTAATCCAACCAGGAGCGGTGGCTATGAATGTGCAGAAGACCACCGCTATTCAAGAGTGGCCTCGTCCCCGGACACTGAAGCAGCTGCAACGATTCCTAGGGTTTGCCAACTTCTACCGACGCTTTATCCGAAATTTCAGTCAAATCGCTGCCCCTCTTACTTCTCTCACCCAGGGAAAGCCGTACCGCTTGCCATGGAGCCCCGCAGCGGAACGAGCGTTTGAAAAGCTAAAACATGCCTTTTGTATGGCCCCTGTGCTGCAACAACCGCAGCCCGAGCTCCCCTTCGAAATCGAAGTAGACGCCTCGGAGGCAGGGGTAGGAGCGGTATTGATTCAACGTCACCCTGAAACAGGACGCCGTCACCCCTGTGCTTATTATTCTAGGAAGCTGACTCCGGCCGAACGTAATTACAGCGTGGGGGATAGGGAGCTTCTAGCCATCAAACGAGCCCTAGAAGAATGGCGTCATTAGCTGGAGGGGGCACGGCACCCCTTCGTGGTGCTGACAGATCACCGTAATTTGGAGTACCTCCAGTCGGCCAAACGACTCACCTCACGTCAAGCCAGATGGGCACAGTGGTTCTCTCGTTTTGCTTTTAGGGTGAGTTACCTGCCTGGGGAGAAAAACATAAAAGCTGATGCTTTGTCTCGACAGTTTGATTCCCCAGGGAATGAGGAACGGAGTCATCCCATTCTCGACCCATCCTGTTTTATCTCCTCGATTACTTGGGACTTGGAAGGGAATATACGAACTGAGAATGAACACTGCTCCACGCCATCCGCCTGTCCACTGGACAAACTCTACGTGCCGGCACCACGAAGACGAGAGGTGATACAGTGGGTGCATGCTCAGGTCGGTACTGGGCATCCGGGCGTACGCGCCACTCAGCTAAAACTAGAGAAAAGGTACTGGTGGCCGAACTGGCAACGTGATGTACAGAGGTACGTAGAACAATGTGAGGAGTGTGCTAGGTGTAAGTCGTCTCCGTTAAGTCCCGCAGGGTTGCTCCACCCTCTACCCGTACCGTCGCGGCCCTGGTCCCATATCTGCATGGATTTCATCACGGACCTTCCACGATCCATAGGTAAGACGACCGTCCTGACTATTGTGGATAGGTTTTCCAAAATGTGCCGACTGGTCGCCCTACCGAGACTCCCCACGTCCATGGAATTAGCAGACATCTTAATACATGAGTTGTTCCGCTTTACCGGTATACCCGAGAATATCGTGTCCGACCGGGGACCTCAATTTGCCTCCAGAGTGTTTAAAGAATTGACGACTAAGCTGCGGGTCTCCCTGAGCCTCACCACGGCTTACCACCCGCAGTCCAACGGTTTGGCCGAACGGACGAACCAAGAGGTGTCTAAAGCCTTACGCCTGTTATGTCGGAGAAAGCCTGCCGATTGGGCCACTCACCTGGTTTGGGTCGAGTATTCCCTGAACTCACGAATCAACCCCGTCACCGCATTAACCCCTTTTCAGTGCGTCTTAGGATTCCAGCCACCTCTATTCCCGTGGGATTCACCGTCAGGACCCGTCCCACACGTGGAAACGTGGTACCAAGACTGCCGACGAGCCTGGCGGCTGGTGCAACGCTCACTACGTCGACAGGGAGAACTCCACAAGAAACAAGCAGACCGTCATTGGCGACGTGGGTTCCCGTATCGGGCGGGACAACAAGTATGGTTGTCCACCAGAAATCTGCGTATACCCGAGTGTAAGAAGCTGACCGCCCGTTACATTGGTCCATTTCGTATCCTGAAGAGGTTGGGACCTGTCACCATGAAGCTGGAATTACCCCGTGTTTATCGAATAAACCCCACGTTTCATGTGTCCTTGTTGAAACCCGTGAAGCACGGTACCGTGTCGGCTTCCCCGGATACGCCGGACGACCTACCCCCATCGGTGGCTGACGAAGGACCATCTACCAAGATCCGGACCATCCTTAACTCCCGTCGTCGACAGGGTAAGCTACAATACCTGGTGGAATGGGAGGACGACGCTCCGGATGAGAACAGCTGGATCCCGGCCGCGGCTCTTCGCGACCCCGACCGGGTCCTAGACTTTCATCGCACCCATCCTGATAAGCCGGCCCCCCGTCCTAGGGGTAGACCGCGGCGGAGACATCGGCCTCCAGGAGGCGGCCGTCAGGGGGGGGGTAATGTCACGCCCCTGAGGGGCGGAATCCCGCAAGTGACGCCGATTAACGCTAATCAGATCGCAGGATAAAAGAACCTAAGGAACAGAAGAACATCGCGAAGTATTGAGCCGATGATTACCAGCTATACCAAGCAATTTACTTGTCTGCCGTCTACCCTACCCTCCCGGATCTGCCTGTCTTACCTTTGTCTGTGCCTCACCTGTCTGCCTTCCCTCCTCAGTGTCCTCGTCATACCTGATCCTCCAGTTCCGACGTCCTCCGCCTTCCTCGTCATCGTTCCCCTTCGTGCCTGTGCTTCAGTGTTGGACAGCTCTTCCTGGTACCGACCCTCGCCCGTCTACCGATTACGATTCTCGCCTGCCGACTACAAGTTCCGTCAGCCATTCCCCTCCCCTGAGCGCCGCCTCGGGATCCCCAGCCCCGCCCGCAGCGTCGCCGCTGTTCCTTCAATAAACCGGTTAATTCCCTGCATCCCTGGATCCGTGTCCGTCTGTTCCCCTCTCCACCTGACAAGAGCATGCATTTGTTTGAAGAGGTCAAAACTCCACCAGTGCTTGCTACATACAGTATAACACAACTATATTGTTAGATCGGTATCTGGCTCTACATTATTTAAATGATGCTTGTAATATGTTTCTTAATTACCTACTGGAAACCACAAGATGAAAAGCACTGATTAAAAAAAAAATAAAATTGTTGAATATACTACATGTATTGCTGGAGTTTTAACCTCTTTAGAATTTTTATCTTTTTATTCTCGCACCTTGGAAGTAGGTGAAGTTGAGCTGCAAACCTATGGCTGAGTAATATGGAAAAAAATCTTAAAACATTTTTTTTTTTCCATATAATTGGATATCGATATAACAATATAATTAAAATCACTTTCTGACAACGGTAAACGTTTCTTTTTACTCCAGTGTGAGATCTAAAGATTAATTTTGGTTTTTATATATCTTTTCTGTCATAAGTTGAATATGACAAATGTGCTGGGAACATTATACAAATGGACTCAAAATAAGCAATACATTTATGTATTTTATTTATAATATGTTACATTTTTTATATTTATCAAATATGCATTTTTTAGTATAATAAGGATCTAATCCTGACTAGTTCATCAATGTTGTATTGACTATGTCTTATCATTCCATTATCAATTTATCACCCAGGCCTACAAAACCCAACTGTACTTTTGAAATATGTTTTCTCATCTTTGTATGTTTTTTTTTGTTTGTTTTTTCTTGCAGGTCGTTTTGCCAAAAACTGATAATGTCGTCACCTATCCAGCTACGAGTTATCATGGAAGAGACTAAGGTTCACAAGTTAACCCTTCCAGATGGATTCCCTAACACTGTAGACGAGCTTTTGGCGGCTGCAAAAGATCATTTTCAACTCCAGGGAAATTATACTGTTATGTACATGGACAAAGATTTTGATAATCAATTCTTCACTCTAATTTCAACTGATGAGGTTAAGGACAAAGACACAATCAAACTGGTAAAAACAGAACCTTCTGTTATTCTTACATTAACTCCCATCCAGGATGCTGCATCTTCCTTGTCTCCAGTGTCACTGGATCAGTCTTGCCAGGGTGACAGTTCCTCACTTGGTTCATCTGACACCAACATTTTACAGAAGTCCCCAGAGTATCGAACAGACCCATGGCCTGCTAATTTTGTGATACCCAACTTTTCATTTAATGTTGAAATGCCCCTTCACGAAGGAAATAGGGCTTATGAAAGTGATGGCTCACTCCTCCATAATCCAAGCTTGAACTCTGACATACTTGAAATACTAGCTGAAACAATATTCCGCTATACTGCCTATCCCTCTAGTCCTCAGATTGAGGCAGTCGTAGAAGCTCTTTTAAAAAAGCATCCATGCTTAAGGGAGCCTGCAACTTCATTTTCAGGCACGTATGGATGGCAGCAGCGTCTTAAATGGAAGATGGCTAATTACCGTTCTAAAATGAGAAGGCGTGGAGTACCTTGTCCTGAACTTGATATTAACTCCTTGAAAAGGAAATCTCCTGGTGAGAGAAATCCTGCAAAAAACTGCAAGAGACCAAAGAAAGCAGAGGTCAACTATCTTCCACCACATCAAAGTGGTGAAACTAGCGACACACTGGAGATGGAGAGACAGGAGCTTCTTAACGAGGTAAAGAAGAAGAACAACACTAGGGTAATTCAAGAAAAAATGGCCAAAACGTTCTCCTATCGAAGGCTTGAGGTTGTGAGTGGTAGTCCAAGAGCCGAAGACTTCAAACAGAGATGGCCTGCTTTTTTTTTGTGAAGCTGAGGTAAACACATTTTTTAATTCTTAAAGTTGTCTAGGCCAGTAACAATAATTAGATTTTAGAATGATATATTATGAACTACTGTTATATAATGTATACTGGAAATGTACTTCTTTCCCAGTTACAACTGTAGACCAAATTACTCTTTTTTTAAGCTGAGCATTGTACAGGTACATGCACCTTTATGTAGAATTGACCCTTCCTTTACTTCGCATCAGACTATTTGGCCTGGTTCCTAATGTTGTGCGTGAGAGAGAGACTGCGAGTGTGTGTGAGAGAGAAAGTGATGAGTGTGTATGTGACCTGGGGCCTCATGTATAACGACGAGCGTAGAATTCACACTAAAACAAGGCGTACGGACAAAACTAGGAATGTGCGTAAGCAAGAAAAAATCCAGATGCATAAAACTGTGCGTAAGCACAGATCTACGCACATTCCCTTTATAAATCCCAATGAGCGTGAAATTTAACGTACATGAACGAGCCCACAGCCACCCCCCCGACCCGCCCATAATTATGAATATTTGCATATGTAAATCTGTATAAATGCCCGCTTTGTTCTATGTTTTTCTTAAACAACAATGAATAAACCACGTGGGAAAAAGAAGTATTTCAGTGAGTGCGAAGTGGAGGTCATGTTAACAGAAATCGAGAAAAGAAAAGTGATATTATTTGGTGGTATAAGTGGCATCAGCAATAAACGAAAGTTGACGGAGTGGCACAGCGTGGCAGTCAGTTAAGAGTGTTGGTTCTGAAAAGGGCACGGTGGCCAAAATTAAAAAGAAGTGGTCGGACATTAAAATCGACGTGAAAAAACGAGCGGCCGTAAGAGTCTTAAAAGCAGAGGCGGAGGTTGCGGAATTCCCGGTATCACACCCTTTGAGCAACTAGTTGCTGCGATGATTGGGGACACACTTTTATCGATTGAGGGGGACGCCGATGTCAGCGCGGGTGAGTTTTTCTCGTACCATACATGTTTGAATTACTTGCATGTTTATGAATATGTTTATGGTGTTACTTTAGTTTATTCTCTTTGTTTATTCTTACAGACAATAGTACAAGAGGTGCCCCCAGTGCATTAATAGAGTACATTAATAAAGTGAAAGTGCTTTCTATTTACATAAGCATAAGTAAATTCGTTCTCTGAAGGTGACTTTATAGCAATGTGCGTGCAGTCGATAATTCGACTAAATTTGGAAAACCGGACATCGCTGCGAATTGCGCTTTAATGTTTGCCTGTTCACCCAGTGTAGGGAAAATTTATATATCTCGATGACAAGCGGATTATATGGGGCGCTGTTTGTAAAGTTACGAAACATTTTTGTACTTGCCACTTTTTCAACATTTAGTGCAATTTTCTGACATTTAGCTAGAAGTCAATGGTGTTGTGGATCATCATATTTTTTGCTGTGTAGATTATTTGCACAATTGTTCATCATATGTAAATATAAATGGTATGTGTATATATAAATATTAAATGTAAATGTCAAATATAAATGTTAAATGTAAACGTAAATATTAAAGTTAAATGTAAATATAAATGTTAAATATAAATGTTAAATGTTAACTTATATCTAAATGTTAAATGTAAAAGTTAAATGTAAATATAAATCTAAATGTTAAATGTAAAAGTTAAATGTAAATATAAATCTAAATGTAAATGTTAAATATAAATATAAATGTTAAATATAAATGCTAACATATCTAAATGTAAATGTAAATCTAAATGTTAAATGTAAATGTTAAATGTTAAATATAAATGTTAAATGTAGACTCTAAATGTTGAGAACATATGCAAATTCGCCACGCCCATCTGCATAGAAATGGGCGGTAACGACGAATTAGCTCGCTAAGTGGTTCGCTTGCAAACGGCAGGTCCAATCGCGAGGACCGTAATCTAGGGCTGTAGTCAAGACCACCTTTGTCGAGTCCAAGACAAGTCCAAGACCAGGACTAGTCGAGTCCAAGTCAAGACCGAGTTCAAAGAGGTTTGAGTCCAAGACAAGACCGAGTTCGAAAAAGTTTGAGTCCGAGTCAAGACCGAGTCCAGGACAGGAAAAAAAAGTCTTATGCATGATATCATCAAGACAATCATTTTGGGTTATTATTTGTTGATCTAAAAGCAAAAACAGTGTCACAACACCCATGATTTTTAAGTATAGACATTCCCCTTTATATCATATAATCTATTAATCTAAAGAAAACAGAATGATGACATATGGTGATACCTCATAATAGCAGTGTTAGAACTGATATACAAACACCAACCCACTACTATTACCAATGCTAGGTACTAGTACTGAGCATTTAAGCAACTAAATTACAATATAGCTTCACTGCAGATGTACAGTAGTGTAGAAAAGAAGTGACCAGTATTACAGAGGGGGTACACTCTGTAATACTGGTCACTTCTTTTCTACACTACTGTACATCTGCAGTGAAGCTATATTGTGGTTGGTATATATATATGGTTGGTTTATGCCTTCCCTGAAAAAAATATTGTATTGTATTATATTGTTATTTGGACCTGGGTTAGGAAAGACATTCAAGTTTGGTTAAACAACAATGAACACAGTGTAATTTAACATATGTTCTTTTTATTTGAGGACAAACTGCAGAATTTTAAAATAAATTCATCAGGTGTTTAAGAAATTCATAAGAATAATTTTTTCACAGTAAACTTAACAGTACAAGCATTTGTACAACGGTGTATTCTTCAAAAGCTTTTTTAACATGAACTATAACAAGAAAAACAAATCTGAGTAAATTATCGACTTTTAGAGTGTAGCATTCTGTCTGCAGGTGAGGTAAGTAAAACTATTCAGTTTTACAAAAGTATTTTGTTACACTTGAGAAATATAAGGGAGGAGAGCATTTCCGCTCCTAAACTGGCTCTATGGGGCCTCATAATGAGCCCTCCAGCACTGAACACTCTTTCAACTGGTGCTGAAGAAGCAGGTACAGAAAGCACTTTGACAGCTAGGGCATGCAAATGACGGTATTTGTCCTTGTTTTTTAACCAAAATACAAGGGCATCCTGCTCTGCCGGACAGCTCTGAATATCCTCCAGGTATGTATTTACCTCACTGTTGACACTTGGATGATATCCATGGGTGGAATTGTTCTTTTTGTGAGTTTTATATTTTGCCAGGAGCCGTGGAATCTTGGCGTTTGGGGGAGAATCCTGGGTTGGTTCTGTGGGTTCCTCACAGATGTCCAGGTCCACTTTCTTAGCCTGAGTGATCAAGCTGTCTGGAAAAAAAGAAAACAGAAATAAATATAACTCACTTCTTCCACTTCAATATCCTTGCAAATACACTGCACTTTAAAGGGGGGCATTTGAAATAAATACCTGTTAGTGACTTCTGCAGTTCCTTCTTAGTATTTTGTATGGTGGTAGCACTGCCACTGGTTCTGACATCCATCTCAACCCAGTTCATCCCGAACTGGGGGTCCAGCATCGCTCCCAGCATGTATATATCATGGCCAAATGGCAAATCAAGGCCATGATCTTCTGCCATTCGTAATCCAACAAAGATGCCGGCAAATCTTCTTTTAAGTGAGGCTTTGAGGGCCCTGGTCAGTGGCCTACAGAGTCTCTTTTCACTATCCATTTCTGTTAAATGAGAATGTAGCTCGAGGACAGTAGGGACAACCATGCTGATGGTAACAATTTTGTCACCCTCGGTCAATTCAGTGGCCTCAGCAAACGGTCCAAGAATTTGTGTAAGTTCTCTACACTGGGCCCATTCATGTGAGCTGAGGACAACATTCTCTAAGTCAACTGAGCACATCTGAGTTAGTGCAGTATGATCTAATTCGATGACTGCTTGTATTTGTCTGAATTGCGAATTCCACCTTGTGACATTTGAGACTGGAATGCTTTTACCACTTCCAAAAACAGCCTCAAATCGATCCTTAAATACAGTGCTACTGTGCAGCAGACTGGCAAGTTTGGCCATTTTTGAGATTGCCCGAGACATCACTTTTACTTCTTTCATCCCATCCCCGATAACCAGTTGAAGACTGTGGGCAAAGCAGGATAGCCGTTGACGGGAACCAAGAAGAAAGTCCGTATCTAACTGTTCCCCAACCATGTCCTCCTCATCCTCACTGTCATCTGAGTGGTCTGCCATAATGACTTTAAAAGCCTTCTTCATGTTAGCTGCATTATCAGTGATGATAAAATCTACCTTATCACTGATATTGTAGTCATCTAGTATTTCATCAAATGCAGCTGAAATGTTTTCAGAGCTGTGACGCCCTTTGAATCTCCTGCAGTCCAGCAGGTAGGCGTTCAGAGTGTACCCACTGGTCGAAGAGTTGAGAACATGAGCTGTGACTCCCAGGTAAGATCTCATTGTGCGGTCTGACCATATATCAGCAGTTACAGAGATTGATTTCTGATCTACCAGACTGGACTTGATGCACTCTTTCACTCTCATCACTAGTTGAGGTATCTGTTTGCTGGTTATCGTTGTTCTGGAGATTGGGGTGTACCTTTCATCCATGGTGTGTAAAAAATGTCTGAAATGTTCATTTTCCACGATTGATATAGGTAGACAGCAGCCAATGATAAGGTCATGGATGATCGCTTGGTTGATAGCCTGCTGCCTTGATGAAGAAGCATTGTAAACTTGAACTTGCAATGGTCGCTGCTGAAATGCATCATCAATCATTGGCTGTGAATCCCCCTGTTGAAGTCCTTGCCAATACTCCTGCAGACTGGAGATGGAAATACAAAAGCATCTATAAGTGTTGGAACTGAATAACAGGCAGATAATAAGCTTTATTTAAAGAGAAGTGAAATCTGTATTCCCAATCATTCATTAATGTCCACTCCATATACTGAGAAAAACTAAATAAAGTTGTGTCTGGATTGTCAAACTATTAGCCTAATAAATGGCTTTCTTTGTTTATTAAATGTTCTATGAAACTGAAATGGCATTCAAAGCTGTGTACAGACACTGACATGAAGGGAAAGCCCTTTTTGTGTTTAAGTCTGTCTCTCAAACAAGTACAGTATAGTTTTTTTCTGACTGGACATATTCAAAAATGTCTGTTATGTTACAGAAGAGAAATACTGCTGACACAGAAAATATGCCTGACATAAGTTGTAAATTACCATGTAATTGCTATATACAGCTTTCAAATGGCAACACAAATATAGCCTATACTTCATTTTTTTGGGGGTCGGGTTGAATATGCTAGTTAAACGTGAATCTTAGTTTGCGCTAGTTAACATTAACATTTTTTTACCTCATGAAACCAGTAATACCAGACGTAAATCATTATAAATTTATGTCCAAGAACATTACCTTTATCTTCTGCTATGTTAGCTAATGTTAACATTAACACATAGTCAAGGCTTAGCAACTCCAGCTCTGCAGTTAACTTACCGCGATGTATGATTCCTCTGCAGGTGTCTGACGAAGTTTGACGTTGTCCCACAGGTTTCCGAAATTGTTGCTTTGCAGAATTTGCAGTCTGCCCTGTGTTGCTTTTTAAATGCAGCGCTGATAAATTCCTGGTGATTTCTATAAGCAAACTTGATAATGGCAGAATTGGTGGACATTTTTGTTTGTTAGAGTGTGTGTGAATCAATGGAAATTAACGTTAGCAGGGCACGCAGATGCAGAGCGTGCCGCGCAAATATAATCTAGTGTGTGATTGGTTATTACTTTTTTTGTTTTGTTTTTTTGTTTTTGTGATTGGTTATTGGTAGTGATGGGTCGTTCGGGCAGATGACGTGACGAAAAATAATATTTTAATTAAATTCGGGCGGGTGAAATGAAAAAATTAAAATGAAAAAAAGTTTAAAATGTGTGCTTACTGGGAACATAATAAAGACACCTGGACTCGGTCGAGACCAAAAGCCATATTTGGCAAGACCAGTGGCCGAGACCGAGACAAGTCCGAGTCCAAATACCAGCGAGTCCGAGACCATAAAAAAACGGTCTTGAGACCGGACTCGAGTCCAAAACCGGACTCGAGTACTACAGCCCTGCCGTAATCCATTGAGATTATCGTCACTGCTACGCGTATTTACCGACATGCGAACGAGCGACGCGTAGCAGTGACGATAATCTCAATGGATTACGGTCCTCGCGATTGGACCTGCCGTTTTGCAAGCTATTTCTTGCCATTTCCGAACAAAATGTTCAGCAGCAGCATCTTACGAACTGCCGCCATCAGCTAAAGCATGGCGGGAAATATTTAAGGCCAATTTATACGATACTACTGATCCCCTTCTCAGCCCATTAAACATTCATAATTTATCGATGTTACAGTGGAAAATGCAGATGATGTTGCTCCCGGCTGTGAAGCAACGCCATGTAATGCAGCGTTCTATAGCATCTAAGTGAGCCGAATTTGCCATATTGTCCTCAATCACCCCTAACCTGCAACCACTTAGCGGGCTAATTTCGTCGTTACCGCCCATTTCTATGCAGATGGGCGTGGCGAATTTGCATATGTTCTCAACATTTAGTCTACATTTAACATTTATATTTAACATTTAACATTTACATTTAACATATAGATTTACATTTACATTTAACATTTAGATATGTTAACATTTATATTTAACATTTAGATTTATATTTGCATTGAACTTTTACATTTAACATTTAGATTTATATTTACATTTAACTTTTACATTTAACATTTAGATATAAGTTAACATTTAACATTTATATTTAACATTTATATTTACATTTAAGTTTTATATTTACGTTTACATATCTAAATGTAAATGTTAAATGTAGACTCTAAATGTTGAGAACATATGCAAATTCGCCACGCCCATCTGCATAGAAATGGGCGGTAACGACGAATTAGCTCGCTAAGTGGTTCGCTTGCAAACGGCAGGTCCAATCGCGAGGACCGTAATCCATTGAGATTATCGTCACTGCTACGCGTATTTACCGACATGCGAACGAGCGACGCGTAGCAGTGACGATAATCTCAATGGATTACGGTCCTCGCGATTGGACCTGCCGTTTTGCAAGCTATTTCTTGCCATTTCCGAACAAAATGTTCAGCAGCAGCATCTTACGAACTGCCGCCATCAGCTAAAGCATGGCGGGAAATATTTAAGGCCAATTTATACGATACTACTGATCCCCTTCTCGGCCCATTAAACATTCATAATTTATCGATGTTACAGTGGAAAGTGCAGATGATGTTGCTCCCAGCTGTGAAGCAACGCCATGTAATGCAGCGTTCTATAGCATCTAAGTGAGCCGAATTCGCCATATTGTCCTCAATCGCCCCTAACCTGCAACCACTTAGCGGGCTAATTTCGTCGTTACCGCCCATTTCTATGCAGATGGGCGTGGCGAATTTGCATATGTTCTCAACATTTAGAGTCTACATTTAACATTTATATTTAACATTTAACATTTACATTTAACATTTAACATTTACATTTAACATTTAGATTTACATTTAACATTTAACATTTACATTTAACATTTAGATTTACATTTACATTTAACATTTAGATATGTTAACATTTATATTTAACATTTAGATTTATATTTAACATTTACATTTAACATTTAGATTTATATTTGCATTGAACTTTTACATTTAACATTTAGATTTATATTTACATTTAACTTTTACATTTAACATTTAGATATAAGTTAACATTTATATTTAACATTTATATTTACATTTAACTTTTATATTTAACATTTATATTTACATTTAACTTTTATATTTACGTTTACATTTAACATTTATATTTGACATTTACATTTAATATTTATATATAGACATACCATTTATATTTACATATGATGAACAATTGTGCAAATAATCTGCACAGCAAAAAATATGATGATCCACAACACCATTGACTTCTAGCTAAATGTCAGAAAATTGCACTAAATGTTGAAAAAGTGGCAAGTACAAAAATGTTTCGTAACTTTAGAAACGGCGCCCCATAGGATTATGCCATCCCATACAGCTGGCATGGCACGACTCAGTGATGACTGAGAAATGCCTGATCGGTCCGCAAGTTCACGCTGAAAAGCACCTGTGGCTAAAAATCCGAGGGTGGAGAGAACTTGTACAGGTACCGGTAACGCGCAATTTCTTGCAGTCTTCCTCCGTAAAGCTGGCTCCAGTTCAGCACACAGCTCCAAGAGGATAGCTCTTGGAAATCTGAATCGACTTAGTAACCAGTCATCATCATGAGCCAAGAAATCACTGTGATCCCTGAATACGCGCTGTCTTCTGACTCTTCCATTTGCAATGTCCTCTAACAATGCAAGAGCAGCCATGGTTGGAATATTTTTTGTCTTTCCCTGCACCGTTTTATTGTCACAGATTGATTACGATCAGGTGACCGATGGCCAATTAATTTCGGTGTATTTCATGCAGACCGCGTCATGAATGCGAGTGTGACACAGTGAAACTGCAGTAGCACTCTTTTGCCAGTAGGTGCCTCCATTTTGCCAAATCGAGCAGAAACTTGCGTACGCCTTGTCTAGGGTTGCCGTAAGAATGTGCGTGGCGGTACGGCAAGTTTAGTTTTTATACATCTCGACGTGAGCGTGGAAACGGGCGTGCGCAACATTTTTGTGCGTAAGCACCGTTTATACATGAGGCCCCAGGTTCTTAATTTTGTACTTTTGAATCTTTTGTCAATTCAGGTCAAGGAGGAATTTAGAAGAATAACAACAATTTCCCTGGAGCAGAGGTTCATGTATAAACTTGACCACTACACACCAAAATTTACTGCCCTGATGAAGGCCAAGGGAGGTGTCATGGGGACCAAGCTGAGGCCGTTCCTGGACAAACTGAGCCAGGTGAGTTTGTTCAGAATTTGGCTGTTTATATTTTTATGAACAGAGAAGGAGCTGTTGTGTGTCTCTCAAACACATATGGAGCAAGAGCCATGTTTGAAAAGATGACGTGTGTAGGGGCAGAGAAGCTATAGAGCGCAAAGATTCATGCTTTAAATGCGGTATGTCCACATGCATAGCACAAGCCCTTGCACTCTGTAACTTAAGCTTTTCATGTGCAGAAATCACTGCTCTTTGCGCATGTCTGCTCTCAATTGACTGTTCATTGCATGTAAGTAGTTGTTTAGTGTTGACATCAGAATTTGTTCACAGAACCAAAGACTTGAGATGAGACGTGAAGCTGTTATCCGTAGCCTCATCGTGTACCTTGGGGAGAAAGAGGAGGAACTTCTTGAAGATTGCCTGGTAAATCATAATTTAATTGTTTTATGATAAAATTTCAAAACTTAATGTATTATAAATAAAGCAAGTTGCTTCTTAAATAAGAATGGAAAGAAGATGAGGGGATGGAAGTATTCTGCTCAACCAAATAAGACAATGGAAAAGCCAACAAAATATATCATCTGAAAGAACAAACTAAAGAGAGATTTGTCAATGATTCACAAGCATAATGACAAAAAATAAACCTGCTCTGGGGTTACAAGGTCATAGGGTTTTCTGCCACTGTAAAGTATGGAGGCTTTGACTGCTCACAGCAGAGGCTGAGAGAAATATTAAAGCAACTGTCACTCAGAGGATACTGTGGAGTGCAGACATCTTGCAACAAATGTTTTACTAATGCTGGTTCACTGTAAATAGACTTCACTCAATTTAATGTAAGCTGATCTTTGTTAAATGATCAGGAGGACAGCCGCAGTGATGCCACTCAACACGTCCTCAAGATCCTGGTCGTCCATGGTGCTGATGGAGAGGAGCCAGTGGATGTGTCCATCCTTCTTGAAGGCAAAGAGATGATGTCCGGATGTGGCAGTACTGCGAAAGCTTGCATGCTGCTTATGGGGCTCATTTATGGCCTCAACCTTGCATACCCCCCAAAACTGCGCTACACTTTTGAGGTATTTCAGAAACTATTTCTGGAATTAGATGCTATCAAGATGTCCCCAAAAGTGCAAGCATTAAAGTTGAAATTGCTCTCTTAGAAGTTAAATATCTAATTGTTGACTTTGAAAACTATTTTCCTGTTTGTAAGATGGTTTAAATGTTAAATTGCAGGAATGTCTAAATGTTGTAGTTGTGCTGTAACAGAGTTTTAAGGTTTTGATTCTGGCTGTTGACATTTTGTGTAAAGGGTTTTAGTCCTCAGAGAAATTTAAGAAGTTTTTTTTTTTTAATTATTAAATACTTAATTTCTCTGTGTGTCTGTGTGTGTGAGTGTGTGTGAGAGTGACATACTGTGTGTTGAAAATTTGTGGTTTGAATCGTGCCGGTTGCTTTTGTCAGAGAGATGTTTTATTTGTTTAAAATAAGAGCTGTGCTCCCCAGGGATATTTGAGCTGTTTTTTTGAAATGTTGAAATACTTTTTTGCATTGTTAATACACGTGTGTGAGAGAGAGAGTGAGAGTGTGTTTGTATGTTTTAGTTTGAAATGTTTTATACTGATTTGTGATAACTGTGTTGATAATGTTTGACAATAAACAGTTTAATTGTAATGCATTTTAGTTGTGTGGTCTGATATAAAATTGTATTCAATGCAGAGAAAAAAAATCATTAATTTGGTAACATTTATCAGGATAGAATTTGCAAGATTTTCATAATTATATTGAGTAATTTAACTTAATACGATTAAGTAACTGAAAGAGTCCAATAGTGAAAACATAATAAAAAATATTTATTTATATAATAGCAGTAAGTAATATTTATTATATTAGTTTAAGTAAGATTTACTTAATATTTTTATAGCAATGTTCTTCTCTATAAACTTGATTTTTAATTGATTTTACTTAATTAATTTAAGTAAATAAAACTTGCTACTTAAATATAATTATGTAACATTTACTTATTATCTTCATAAATGTTATGTTCAGTACTAAGTAAATTTACATTGATACTGGCATGTGAGTTTTACTTCATTTTACAGCAGTAAAATCTACTTAGAAGTACTAGTGCAAATTGTTACGAGGATTTTATTAAGTAAATCCTACAAGTCATTTTTTTCAGTGCACTTACAAGTGTGTCCAATACTGTCTTACACCAATTTTTATACAAGTACTTATCATTTAACAACATCTCGTCACTTGAGCATCATCATTCCTTCAATCATTCACAATCATTGCTTTTTCCCTTAATCCACACCCCTAGGTGATAAGTTTGTCAGTCATTTCTTTTATTGTTTGGTCCCTCGACCAAACATAATGGTGGAGCAACCATCTCCACTTGGTTTTTTAAAAATGCTCAGCCGTGTACTTCTGGTGAACTCAGGTGAATCCCTTCCTTCAGTAGCAAACCTTGGCAGCTTCAGCCTGTTGCACATTGTCTAATTAGAGGGTTGATATTATATCTGTCCTTCAACATAGTGATAAGGTATAACACTAATAATGGTGGATATTCATACATTTAGGGCTAACATAAAGTAGCTAACAGAAACTCTCTTAGGTTAACAAAAGGTGCAAATACATGCTCAATTGATTACATTGTGTTGATTACATTATATTGATTACATTGTAATGATTACAACATGGATACAGTATTTGGCATGCTTTTTAATAATATCATAATGAGTATATTCTACGTTGTATAGTGCTAAATAATATTCCATATCGTGTTTTTAAACCTTTTACAGTTATATCTTCATTCACTTCACGTTTGTCAAGAGTGCATAAGGGATGTACAGTATCTGTTATCACAGGCACAGAATTAAATGAACAGGATGCGACAATACAAGAGCAGAGTCTGAAGCAGTTAAAGCTGTTCTGATGAGAAACAACACCAGTGTGGCACCTCCCTATGTTCTGCAGATACTGATGGCTCACTTAAAAGAGCAGACCTGATGCTCTTCTACTACAGGCAGATGTACGTGTAAAGAATATAAACAGTTACATAACTTTGTCTGTCTTTGTAACTGATTGGAATATTGCAATGTGGGTTAATATTTAAAATCACATGTATTGATATTTTAAACAAAATGGGGTGATTTTATTAGGTAGCCCCATCTGTAGCTGATATTGAAGGGTCTCTGACGTTGCCTGATACTCCTCGAATGACTACCCTAGGTATGAATGTATATATAACATTAATATTATTTTTGATTTAAATGGATCCATTTTAGTCACATGCTTGGTCAAGGACAATATTATATTACTCTGAATTTTCATTTCACTTCCAGTGGAAGAGACAAATCGCTAGATGGTGTCTATAGAGGGCCATGTAGTGACTGAGTCATTCACTATGGGTCTTGCTACACTGTTCTCCAGCTTTTACAATTTTAACCTACAGTACCAGGATACTGTGGTCATTTATATCACTTCATACATTGATAAGTGTGTTGTGTTGCATTGAAGGCCACGGGTCATCATGTAGAAATGTCTACCTTTGCTTGTTTTGTCAATGTGTAGATGCTTTATTGACATTAACCCAGAACGTGGATCGGAGGCTCACCAAGAAAAAGTCACCAGCAAGCGAACTGGTAAGGTGGTGCAGAAGAAACTGTCCTTAATCCACGTTTGCACGTTCATGAGGAAACTGATGGACTTCCAGTGGGATTTCATATAATGTGAGTGTTAAGGAGATGCACAGTCAACCAACACACCGCAGGGCACACACACTCACAGTCATTCACTAGTGCCCAGTTTAGAGTTGTCAATCAACCTATAGAACATGCTTTTGGACTGTGGGAGGAAACCGGAGCCCCCGGTGGAAACCCACACGAACATGGAGAGAGCATACAAAATCCACACAGAAAGGCCCAAATGCCGTTCAACCCGGGGATTAATCCCACGACCTTCTCACTGTGAAGTGGCAGCACAAACCACTGTGAAGAAGGCATTCAAGTAAGAATTGCATTGTACTCTGTACATGACAATAAAGACTTTGAATCCTTGAAGTAAATGTATTTCATATTTTTTCTTTTTACACAGGGCCACTATACACAATAGTTTTTTTTTCACTGCTAGCAGTTTGGAGTTGGTTATTGTAAAAGAATTAATGTGCATGCAGGTGATATTTCTATAGATTTATCTACACCCTTCTGGCAGTCAGTTTACACTCCACCCCTGCAGCCGCTGGCAGGTCTCGCTCCATGTCACATCAGCTGCAGACAGACTTAAGCCCAAGTTGAATGCACCCAATGCCTCGCGGGTCGGATCAGAACTTTAATTTCGCCGGTTCCGGTCCATGAGCCATATGTTTGACACCCCAGATCTAACGCAAAGCGTAAAACGCTAGTAACATTTATGGGCGTGTCCAAATCCATTTTGCTATTTTAACAGTGGAAAAACCAGACTTTGCACCAGCGTAAGGTGCAAAAAGGTTATCCTAACTCTATTAATTAAGAGATACTATCACTGGTGTCAGGATTTGAACTGGTGAGCCTGCAATCACAGCCACAGAGTGAATGGCACACCTTACAGCACCATACCTCTCACATAGTCCTTACTGCTGGACATTCATTGAAATAATTTCAGTGAAAATCTATGCTCAAAGGTTCAACAGCAAATCTTTGTTAGGAATTTTTAAGTCTTGCTGGTAATCACTCCTTTTACCCATATAACACTGACACAGCCTAAAGATGCAATGGTGCTATTGTACCAGAGAGGGGTGTTGTAGGGTTAGTGAATGTTGGGCACTGTGGTAAAAAGTACAGTGAGGAAAATAATTATTTGATTCTGTTGATCCCTTAGAACACATGCTTAAGTACTTGGTGGAGTATCCATTGTTGGCAAGCACAGCTGTCAGACATTTCTTGTAGTTAATCACCAGATTTGCACACAGCTCAGCATGAATTTTTATCGACTCCTCTTTGCAAATCTCTTCCAAATCTTTGTTATTTTTAAGCTAACATTCGGATACACATAGCTTGAGTTCCCTTGATAGGTTTTCTATAGGATTAAGGTCCGGAGACTAGCTAGGGCACTCCATTACCTTAATGTGCTTCTTCTTGAACCACTCCTTTGTTGCCTTGGCTGTATGCTTAAGGTCATTGTCTTGCTGGAAGACCCACCCACAATGCATTTTCAATGTCCTGGCTGAAGGAAGGAGGTTTTCATCCAAGATTTTATGGTACATTTCCTTTAATGCAGTGCAGCCATCCTGTATCCTTGGCATAAATACACCCCGAAAGCATAATGCTTCCACCTCTGTGTTTTGAGTGTAGGGATGGTGTTCCTGGGGTTATAGTCAGCATTCATTTTCCTCCAAACACAGCAAGTAGAGTTGATGCAAAATAGCTCGATTTTGGTCTCATCTGACCATATCACATTTTCCAAGCCTCATTGAAATTATTCAGGTGTCCATTAGCATACTTCAGACTGGGCCCTTTTGAACAGGGGTACTTTGCAAGCACGGCAGGATTTCTAACCATGATCTTTTAGAATTGCTGTAGAGGCTGCTGGGATTGCTGTACTGTTCGGGAGTGGTGTAGTCACTGTGTGCACTTGTGTTGTGTGCCTGTTGAAGCGGTTGATTTGATTTGAATTATCTGTAAAGTATATTTGAGCGTTTGTGTGCCAGCACGGTTACGTGGGTGGTTGTTGTTGTTGTTTTCATTTTTTACTCTTATTTGTACGTGTGTACTTGTCTGTCCTTGTGAGTGTTACCGACAGCTGCGGGCGCGAGTGGCGTTTCTGCAGAGGGAGTAAAATCTTTCCGTGCCACGGGCATATGCCACTCGACATGTCACCGCTACGTGCGCATGGCACTGGCAGCTGCCACTCGACATCTCACCGCTACGTGCGCATGGCAGTGGCAGCTGCCACTCCACATGTCACCGCTACGTGCGCATGGCACTCGACATGTCACCGCTGCGTGCGCGTGGCAGTGGCAGCTGCCACTCGACATGTCACCGCTGCGTGCGCATGGCAGTGGCAGCTGCCACTCGACATGTCACCGCTACGTGCGCATGGCAGTGGCAGCTGCCACTCCACATGTCACCGCTACGTGCACATGGCACTGGCAGCTGCCACTCAACATGTCACCGATACGTGTGCATGGCACTGGCAGCTGCCACTCGCACGTCACTGCTACCAGTACAGCAGCTGCCACTGATATGTGTGTCTGTCATCGGTCTCAACGCGACTATACACGTCTGTATACGCCACTGGACTAGAATCCCTGAAACCTACGAAATACCTCGGACGCACCTCTCGTGGAGGCCCCCCCCACACAAACTGCCCGCCCCCTCATCAGCGCCAATCAACACTTATTGTTTTACAAATGAAAGCGAGTTTCACGGTTTCAACCTCGGGTCTGCACAGAAACGTCTTTCTAACAGTGTGGTCTGAGGAATCGTAAAATACATGTAGCCTATATTATAATCAGTGAGAAAAAATAAGTGCAGGAACTCTAATTTTCCGTCATTTGACATTTGTGCGGTGAAAAAAAAATCAAGTCTTTAGGATGTGTTGGTTCAAAAACTATTTTAATTTAATCATTCTTCCAAGCAATAACCTATAGGCATAGGCTACTTTTTTCTAATTCACAAATGGAATACTGAAAAACCATTAAAACAACATGAACCAGACCAGTGTGATACTTGTAGTCCTAACAATAGACTAGGGCTAAAGCTGATGCGATTGGTTGGGACTCAGTGGATGCATATGATAGGGCACTGTCGTGGCTCGTGGGTAATGTAGTCTTTTATCGGTCTTGTGATATTGTCTATTCTCGGGCCACTGTCGCTGCGTCGGATCAGTTTCAGTAAGTACCGGAACGCAGAAAAAAGTGGCGGAACCCAAAAGACGAAAATACAGAAGTTCCGGAACTGCGTTCTGCTGCGTTCTGGCCCACTTCAAGCACTGATTATAATTAATTGAATTTGAAATACAATTGAATCCCCATTTCTCGATTCAGCAATTGCGATTTCAGTTTCCCGAAAGTATTTGAAAGAATAAATAATGCATTTGCTTACTGTCTGTAACAATCGGTGCTAATCTCTTTTTCAGTTTTAAAGTTCGATCAGGGCTAAAAGACGAATTAATTAATGTATGTCGTTAAAATTACCCTGGCATGACATTAATGCGATATATGCATTATAAATACAGACAAAGCATTTTTATAAGTAATGAAGAAAAATATGGAACTTGCAACTTAGAATTTGTAAAAACTGTATGAAGTCCAAGCACACAAAAGACTACTGATTACTATCTCAATCTCTTATGAGATGGCACAATGCGCTTTGCACGTAAACACTGATGACGCTACCTTCGAAAAAGATTGCGCAGGTATGAGCACACGAAATACTATAAATTACCAGTAAGGGTCAGTCCCAAAAAGGCAGCTGGCAGGGGGAAGTGACGTCACAGGCACCCGTCAAGGCAGGTAGCGGCAGCTGCCACTTCTGTCCGTCGCTAGTGGCGCTAAACAGTGACAGGAGCCGTAAATTGAGGACTTGTTTAATCGTTGTATGACTATGCATAATGTTATTGTTGTTGATTGCAAAACTCTTCATTGTCATATTTGAGAAGACAATGATTGTACTGTTTATATTTATTATATTATATTTATTCATTTTACAATGTAATAAAATTTCTTATTACATTGAAACATCTCTAGGTACTATTGTTATTTGGTATGTAAATTATTTAATTTCCTCAACTTCTATAGCTAAGGAAGCTTTATATAAAATTACGTTAAAATTCCTGCATTTAGTTGTACTATTTATAATTATAATATTCACAAAATGATCATTAAGCCGATGTACAGAATCTCTGGTTTAGGCTACTTCCAGGAGTGGCGGGTAGGTGCCTCTCTACTGTATCTGAACGGCACCTGCCACTGGACCTGCCACTAGACCTGCCACGGGACCTGCCACTAGACCTGCCACTACCGGCAGGCACTGTTCCCGAACGGATCCTGTCACTGTTTAGCGCCACTAGCGACGGACAGAAGAGGCAGCTGCCACTAAGAACTGGCCGCTACCTGTCTTGACGGGTGCCTGTGACGGAGTGGCGGCTGCCGCTACCTGCCTTGACGGGTGCCTGTGACGTCACTTCCGTAGCGGTGACAGGTCGAATGACAGCCGATATGTGAAGACACCAGGTCGAGTGACAGGTTCCTATGGCAATGCCGGGTCCCGTGAAATGCGCCGATGGCCGTGCCGGGTCGGTTGCCATGCGCATATAACAGTGAAACATCGAGTGCTATGCTCATGTAGTAGTGACATGTAGAGTGGCAGCTGCCACTGCCATGCACACGTAGCGGTGACATGTCCAGTGCCATGCTCACGTAGCGGTGACATGTGGAGTGGCAGCTGCCACTGCCATGCGCACGTAGCGGTGAGATGTCGAGTGCCATGCGCACGTAGCGGTGACATGTGTAGTGGCAGCTGCCACTGCCATGCGCACGTATCGGTGAGATGTCGAGTGCCATGCGCACGTAGCGGTGACATGTCGAGTGGCAGCTGCCACTGCCATGCGCACGTAGCGGTGACATGTCGAGTGCCATGCGCACGTAGCGGTGACATGTCGAGTGGCAGCTGCCACTGCCATGCGCACGTAGCGGTGAGATGTCGAGTGCCATGCGCACGTAGCGGTGACATGTCGAGTGGCATATGCCCGTGGCACGGAAAGATTTTACTCTTACTGCGTTTCTGTTTGCGTCCTTCGCGGGTAATATTATCGAACATCGGTAACATTAACTCTAAAAGGTCAGTTGCTCCGGAGCTTTGCTCGGTCGCCGGTGGGGCCGGGAGGACATTTTCCACTTTTTTTCCCGCTCCGGCAGTAGCCTGCTTTGAGAGGGTTTTTGTGGTTTTTTGGCCTCCCTAGAGCAACTTCGCTTTAGTTTAGCTAAACGTGGTTCAGCAGGAAGTTAATCTCGGGTAAGTAATTATAAATTTGGTTATTTTAAAAGTTAAATTTAAAGGTTGTTATCGCTGACGCTGCCGGATAATTTATAATAAAGTACCGATTTAACGCAAGTGTTAATTTAGTGTTTTAGTGTACTCGGCACTTTGTTTTAACTATACGTTAATTAGATCAACTAAAAGTTTAAATATTCTCTATTAATATACTGGGCTGGGAGTAAAGGACGGGGACATAGTGAGTTAGGTAATTATGGGGCCAGCTCAGTGTTGTGTTTGCAAGATGTTTGCCCTTCTGGATGCTTGCGTCCAGTCGGACTTCGTCTGCGAGCGATGTGGGTTAGTTGACTCACTCATGGTCCAGGTTCGTGACCTAGAGGAGCGACTGGCTCTCATCCAGCATAGCAATGAGTTAAAGGAGAGAGTTAATACGCCTTCTAGGGAGACTATGTGTACGTCACAAGCGGGGAGGGGGGAGAATGATGAACAGGTAGGTCGAGAGAGCTGGGTGAACGTAGGTCGTAGAC